>NC_052505.1:29893746-29964083 GCF_014356525.2 Nilaparvata lugens | reverse complement strand
GCTGATCGTCCTGGAAAGTGGTGTCTATGTGGAGAGGTTTGGCATGTTCCTCTAATTGGCAGATGAATAATTATCCTTCACTTTGGGGGTGCCATAAGTCAAGTAGTTTTAGAAGCATTTATTTCTTGATTTGGTGGTGGGTTATTGCATGTTGATTTTGGGTTGACTTTGTTGTATGTGCTACTGTGTAAGATGTATTTGTCCGGTTATGATTTGATGTGTTTCACCTTGATCTTGTGACCTCCATCTCGCTTGTAATATTTCCTTTAAACGATCTCTACCATCATAATATGCTCCTCTATCCTGTTGTTTGTTATTGTAATATGGAGATCTATTTCTAGAACTGTTTTCAAACGATTGACCTCTGCTAGTATTTTCTGTGTATTTTGGATATTGAGTGTTTACTACGGCATTTGACATTTGATTCTCACCATTATAATTTTTTCTGAAACTATTGCTATTATGTTGAAGAGAATGGTTGGAGTCTCCTGTGCGATCGTTTACCTGACTGGATTCAGAAGTAACGGATTGGATACAGTGTAAATGTTCCATTAATTCTTTACAACTGGCAATCGAGGATACTGCTAGTGTCATGCGAACATTGAAAGGAAGCTTTTTTGATAATATATTTGCTAGTGATGCATCCGCCAAAGATTCGTCTAGTTGCAAATTTTTGCACATCATCTTAGCCACAAATTCAGTATATGACTGTCTGCCTCTATTATCATATGTGCATGATATAATCTCTGATAGTGCGTCCATCTGCTTACGTTTGCTCCAATACTGCTGCAGGAATGGGAGATGAAGTCCTCCAGGCTATTGATATCTCACATCCGGCTCTGGAAAAACATCAGCGGCTCGCCGAGTAGTAGACTGGACAGTTGGAAACGCCATACTAACCAAGAGGTGGGTATCAATTCCTGAATGGCTTTTATTGATCTATGAATGGTCGGGGTTGCATATGACGGTAGGAATTATCAAATTTTCCAAGACTTTGAAAAAGTTGAGCGCCGTTTACTACTTCAGTTGGTGTATAATGCATCCGACTGACTGGGATATTTTCCATACGCGTCTCTATTCTGGAGACTCATTCTTCATTGGCGATCCATTTGTCATTCATAATTTCTTATGGCATTCACTTCATCATACAGTCCGGTTAGCTTCAACTGTTGTCCGCCTATAGCATTCTCTAACATGCCGTATCTCTCTCGTGATTTGCCCCCTCCTCCGCTAAATTCGCTATACCTGTCTGTACGTTACTTTGTTCCTTGACTATTTTCGCTATTTCATTATTATTTTCCTCCACTTTTGACTCTATTTCGCACTTATTTTCTAACACCTTTTCCATGACAGTTCCCATGATAGTGGTGTCTAGCTCCTTACCCAATACGTCACCTGTTTTCTTACTTCCTTGTACCTCATCCAACCGCCATTCACTTGGCATGTGGCATCATCTATACGGGTTTCCAACGTTTCATGGCTGTAGATTGCGTATCTATCTCGATATCTATTAGTTTCTCACTTCCTCCTTGAAGCTGGAAAATTTTCATCCATAGTTTTGATACCTTCTTGTGGGATTTGTTATTTTCCTCCAATTTATCCTGGATGGTTTTGATAGTTTTGCTGTTTTCCCGGGCTGTTTCCGCTCCTTAGCTTGTCCTGCTAAGATTTGACTGAGCATGAGTTGTATTTCGTTTGTAGATTCATTTGCCATAAGATTGGTAACATAACCGACTGTAGAGTCTAATGTGGTATTGCGTTTTTCTAGGTTGATGGTGGCGGATGACGGTTGACTGGTCACATCGGATGGCAGCTGGATGGCGGCCTTTTCTGTTCCCTCGGCGGCGCTTGGAGCGATCTGCAGAGATGCCGGCACCGAGTTGGACGCCCTCACTCTCTCATCTCTGCCAGCTGGATTCTCATCAGGATTTATTACCTCGACAACGTTATCGATCTCAGTGGAAGACAAATGGGCCAGGTTTGCGGGTCGAAATTGATGGAGCATACACTGCCTCCTTCTCTCTCCCGTGGGGTCTCCGCGGCATTGTCTGGGGTTGTTGGTCGGCCGGTGTTGTAGCTACATAGTTTTGGGGGTGGTCGCTGAAGTAGGAAATTTGCGAGTTAGCTGGCGACTGGTTCATGGTGACGTTATTATGGAATACTTCGAGTAAATAGCCAAGTGTGTTGCCAAATCTCAGGAATATTAAAATGGATTCAGTGATAGTGCCTATTCTGGATAAAATTGTGTGGTGTTAAAAGTTTCAAGTGTCATGTACATATATTACGAAAAGACCTTCGAGTGATACAGGTACGCTTATCAACATAGATAGATTACATTAACATAGTTCTTAAAATTTTAGGTAGGGCTTTATCTTCCTTAATAATAGCTATGCGATTATATTTCAAATAATCTATACCCCTGGTCAGCATACAATATCTAGATTCAAAAATCAAAATCAAAATTTTACTATAAACGTTTATGGAAATTTCCATCCAATTTTTTCTCTATTATGAGAATTATGTTATCAACTCGTGTGATACAGTTTGTCTGTATTTATGCAGCTTGAAAAATTTCAATTTGAAGAGCAACTCAATTATTTTACCAGAAACTTACAATAGATCATCAGATATATCTTGTCGAATCGACTTCAAGATTATATTCTTGCAGCTTTCAGTTTTATCAATAATTTCATTAATCATTGATAGTAAGATTGAGTAGGTAAGCTTTTCATCACGCCTCACGCTTGTGGTGCCATTATGTCAAATTGTAAACCTTTGCCCTTGGAGGGTTACCTCTCATGATAGAGCGATGATATTGGTATTTATAAGAGCAGTCGCTAAATTCCCTCCTTTGCGAATAAATTCACAAAAAATTAAGGCCGTCCGGCTCGCAAAATTACTGGGTTCAAACCTCAGCTCTAGCTCAGTGGTAGATAATGGATTTTACAAATGCAAGTAATCACCATAAGGTTCAATGACCTGTGATTAATAGTTCTTACCGCTGCTTCTGTGAAGTTCTTGAAGAATACCAGTGAGGAAATTAAAAGAATTTTGATGACTGATTATCAGTAACCATGTACCACTAGAGAATGATAAGGACCCAACTATAGTTGTTTCTAGTTGATTCTTAAAACGCTCGTCGTGAATACAGGTATTCACCGTTCACAGCAGATAAAAAAGAAAATTTATTGTACATTTCTAGATTACCGAGATATCTATAGCTTTGAAAATAGAAATTGGCCATTTTTTGTGTATTAAAAAAATGGGCTTAAGTATAACTTCCATTTTTCGACCAAATTTGACTCATGATGCATGATTTTGGATCGCATTGACGAGCCAAAAAGAATGAAGTGTAGTACGATGAAATCTGACCATTGTGTCAAAAGTTATAAGTGTTTGAAATTTTGATCCTTGAGGTGTCCTTAAGCGCGCCTCTCCACTAGGAATACTGGAATGAGTGCATCAAACGTGTGATTTCCATAGAACATAATCTTATAAACTTATGTCATTGTGCGAAATATCAATGTGAGGTCAATGTAGTTGGTGATGATGGTGAAGTTGAAAATTAGGTGTTTTTCACAATACAAGGAGCATTGTTGTCAGGTCTACCTGGAAATCTATAATATGAGATTGCGCGCTTTACCTGATCTCAGATTGTAGAGCACAAAAATACGCCCAGTGAGATTTTGAATTTACATACAAATGGTAACAATCGGAACATATTGTTGATCAAAAACTAAAATTCATCAAAATTGATTTTTTCTTCAAATTGCACTCATTTTTGGAAACTCATAACTCAGTAGTCATTGGAGATGGAGAGTTCCGAATGATCTCATTTGATTCAGAATTTTATAATCTGAAGAAAAGGCGGGAGCAAATTTTTCTGTCTGATAACGAGATTTGGCAGAAATAGCTGAAAACTGGAAAATGAGCCGAAAATACGATGTTTTTGGGCCACTGTATCTAGCACAAGGAAATTTTGCATGGAGAAATTGGTTCTGGACTTCTCTAATGTACCAAATAATATATTAATGAATCAGAACTACAATATAAATTGCATGCACCAATGTATATAGTGACTGGACTATCTATTTTGTTCACAAAATCTTAGCCCGGTTCCTCATCCATATCTTCTCAATTTTATTTTGATTTCTCCTAACTCACTATTCTCCATTTTGTTCCACGAGTAGATGGAAGAAATAAGGATATTGTAGAGGGAAGAAAAAAAAATTGTAGAGAAACAGCATTTTTGAAGAAGTATGAGGATGATGGCAAAAACATGCAAGAAAAAATAGGATAATTGATATGAGGAAGAATAGCAGATGAGAATGATTCGAGTCATGTGGGAAAAAGATGAAGAGTGAGCAGTTAGAAAGGGAGGAAGTGGATGACAAGAACTTGGATTACGATAGGATGTGAAGAGGGTGGAAAATAGTATAAGTTGGAAGAAGAGGAGGATAAAGTGAAACAAGAAGAGGATGAAGATGGGAGTAGAGTGTGAATGGATGGAAGGAGAGTAAGAAGGAAACCTACTTTAGTAAGTTAGGGATAGGCTGGTAATCTAACTTGAGAGCACAAAAAGTCGTTAGCGATATTGAAGTGGCCTTATAAGAAGATTAAGAAGGATGAGGGGAAGTAGGATAAAGAGAATGGCGAGGTGGAGGTGCAGAAGGAAAAGGCGGTAATCAATGAGAAGAATTGGGAGTAGGAGAAGGATGAGAGGATGAAGAAGGAGAAGAAGAAATCGGATGTAGAAGAGGAGAAGGAGGAGGAGCAGGAGGAGTAGGAGGAAGTGGAAGAGTAGGAGTTGAAAAAGCTGGTAGGTATCGAACTCAATTTGAATTATGAGAAATGATGTCGCTCTTGATTCAGGGCGAAAAGGTGGAGTGGGGGAGTATTAGGGAATAAGGTGCCAAAAATATTATCTTGAGCGCTGGAAAAATGAGTTGCCTAATCCAGGGTTAGTTGGGATGGCGAATTTCTCATATCATGGATGGAAAATCTTCATTTCACATAAACTTTTAATAGGCGTGTTTCAAGAGAGAAATAGGCTTCTAGCCCAGTCAAATAGTCATTATAATGCGGCCCGACCAAAAAAAATGAAGTTGAAAAAAATAACAATTTTCAACGAGCTATAACTCGCTTCCTATTGGAGATAGAAGAACATCTAGGGGATGAAAATTGTAGAGGATTTAATGTTCTCCAAAAAAGAATAGAACAAAAATATGGATTGAACAATTGGTTTTGGAGATATCGTGAAAAAACTGAAAAAAAGTACCAAAATCTCTTGGTTTTCAGGCTGCCAAAAGTTATGCCTTGAGAAATTTTGGTGGGAAACCATAGATTACTCTTACCAATACCCAAATGGACCGATTTAAACAATAAAATCAATTACCTTAATTATTGTTTGGTCCGATGTACTATTTGATTGGGCTATTCATTTCTTGCTTGAATATTCTTTTTTCCATACTACAGAGAGTGCTTCTAAACATCAGTGACCCCAATTATAAGAAACAGAAAGAATTCAAGACTATCAGTCAATCAAGTTCTGAGATGGCTGACTAACAATGGTTTGATGCACTTGTTGAATAACTAATCCACTGACTACTCTCTCCTCATTGGGCAACAGTTTGCAATCCAACTCTGAATTCTGCGAGTAGAGATGTTGGGTCATATTTTCAACACCGCCTACTCTCTCCTGATTGGCTGACTATTTGTAATTTATGTGGTAATTTGTCTACTAATAAGTTGCATATTTTTCTCGGTGTTGAGTGAAATAGAAGGCTTGTCGATGTTTTCAATTTATTGAGTCTTTAATACATTTGGGAGGAGAAAATCCTGAACTTATACTCTACATTCATGACCTATTGCTATATTATTTACTCTTAGAGTAAAAAATGTTATTCTGTGATTCATGAGTTGGAAGTGGTCAAGCAATGACGCATATATAAAATAATTGGACATTATCAACGTTTTTGAATATTTATGGTGTCCCTCAAAATTCAAAAATCTAGTTCTAAACAAGGGTGATAGGAGCCCAAATTCTATTGAATTCGTATAGAGGTTCCCGATTGGAATAGATTAGATTTCTTTATTTATGCAAATCACAATAGATGTGAGAGTGAGACGTGGAGATGCATACACATATAGAGTAGGCCTTACATAAAGGATACAGATAGGGTACAATACAGTAGCTATATGACTATTCAACTATAATATGGTTATATAGTTACTGTGGAGTACAATAGGTACATGAGATGAGAGAAGACTTGTTAGCACTAAGTAGATTCATTTTTCTGGTACTAAAACATCAACCCGTGCATTATAAAAGTAAATTACTCTACCTCGTGTCAAGAGGTCCCTCAGGTCAAACCACTTCTTCCTCTAATATCTACTCTTTTACTAGTGAGGTTCACTACTTCAAACTGTCACCATTGTTCGAATAGAAAGCATTTATTTATAATGGGGAAGAACAAAAGATTGCTAACATTTAAAGTGAATATCAATATACCTGTTTTCACTCTGTTATTGGAAAGGAATAGATTTGAGGAAAAGTCATTTTTTATCTAAGGAGATTGGATTTCCTGAACAATGTTCAGTAACATTTCTAGAGGATAAAGAGAACCACTAAACCTTTCAGCTTTGCCAAGTTTGAAAAGTGCAATTCAACCGAATCTGCTACCATTCCGTTTGAAATGTGACAAAGGCTTGTGCGTATGTGCATATGAGTGTGTTTTCGTATGTGTGGGTGTTTTGTATGTGTATGCATGAGTACCTTACTTGAATCCGTATGTGCTACATATATATGAGGAACATTTGCACTTCAAGTAGCAGCGGACAAGTAGTGTGTTGACGACTTATATTGGTAGTTAGGTAGAAGGTGGAAGAGAGATAATTAAGGGGAGATATAAGGTGCACGAAAAGGAAGGAGAGGAAAAAGAGGGAGAAGTATGAGGTGAAGTGTGAGAAAGAGGAGAAGAAGGAGGGAAAGTAAAAATAGGAAGAGGAGGAGGAATATTCAGGGAAGAAAGAGGAGAAGGAGGTAGTGGTGCAAAAGAAAAAAGATTGAAAGAAGAATAAAAATGAGTGATTTTCAATTGGAAACATCACATGAAATAGCAACGTATAACCTTCTTATGTCATTATGAAAAATTATATAAGAAGAGAAAGAGAAATGAAGCAGGAGGAAGAGAAAACACGAGAAGCAGACGGCGAAGAAGAAGATGAGGGAAAACAAGAGATTGGGAGTGTAGGGAGAGGTGAATAGAAAATGGAAGGCAAAAGTGTAGACTATGCAGCAAGAAAAAGAGAAAGGAGAAAGTGTAAATATAAGAAGAGTTGTGCAAAAGCAGGAAGAAGACCGGACATGGGTGAGGGAGACCTGAATAAGGAAAAATGATGAAGTAGTCAGATAGTAGAATTCAAAGATATCAGCGAATAAATAGAAAAGAGGAGAAAATGAAGGAGATGTGTAGCTTCAGAGAGAAGAATGTCGTGAATTCAACAATATAGAATAGACAAATGGGTGAATGAATAAATGAATTAAATAAATAGAATCAACACAAAAGAGAAATAATACCATGGTACTGAGGGTGTAGTAAAGGTGTCAACATAAGGTTTAACATGAGTTTGGAAGATAGACAGTAGAATGGAGTAAAACCAAATTGAGAAACAGTGAGAACAGCAGTAGATGGATAGGAATAAAATATACAAATAGGAAGGAACGTTCCACGTAGGAAAAGTGTGGGAAAGAATAGGAGAGGAGATGCTGGAAGGAGGGAAATTAGAAGAAGACATCTTCACCATCACAAAGAAGAAGAGAAGAAGAAGAAGAAGAAGAGAAGAGAAGAAGAGAAGAAAGAAGAAGAAGAAAAGAAGAAGAAGAAGAAGAAGAAGAAGAAGAAGAAGAAGAAGAGAAGAAGAAGAAGAAGAAGAAGAAGAAGAAGAAGAAGAAGAAGAAGAAGAAGAAGAAGAAGAAGAAGAAAGAAGAAGAAGAAGAAGAAGAAGAAGAAGAAGAAGAAGAAGAAGAAGAAGAAGAAGAAGAAGAAAGAAGAAGAAGAAGAAGCCAATATACTCGTATGAACACAGAGATAGGGGTGGTTGCTCGTTCTCTCTCTTTTCCTCTCTTATTTGCATTGCACATTGCTCACACACACTCAGCCAGACTTAAGATGTGACTTGAGACTTGAGTCTAACTTTAGACAGGTGCTGCTTTTCAAATCAAATTCCTTGCAAGCGCTACTAGCTATTTGTTTCATTGCTACTTTCATTCCTTTTCAATACCTCAACACATTCTCCTTCTTCTTCTTCTTCTTCTTCTTCTTCTTCTTCTTCTTCTTTGTGCCTGACCTTTTAAAAGATGATAAAGAAGATAATTTTGAATAAAATTTAGAATTTAGAAATAGGCCGACACATCTAGAAAACACCTGAGTCTATTCCTAATTCATGCAGGTGAACGGGCTAGAGTCAAGAAAACTTCAATTAATCTTGCCATGATAATAATTTTCATAATAATTTTGAATCCCCACTTTTGATTGACATTCTCGAATGAACCTTTGTTTCACTACACTGCACTTTCGTTGGTCTGTACGTTGCTTTATCGTCGGGGTTACAGTACCTTGTTTTTGGCGGTGAACTTTCACCGGTTGAATTTGGCTTGACGGCGACGTCCTCTTACGTCCCTAGACCTGTCGTCTGAACGGGTGTCTTGAAGCGGTGTTACATAAATTTGTGGAACCAAAGGGGTGGTACATGAAGTTGGTTTGGGGACACACATGAACCACTGTAAATAAATGTATTACAGCATTAATTTCTAACTCTTCCTACAATTCATCAAAAGCTAAAACAGGAGTTTATTCTGTTATTTAATTTAGATTTTATCTTAACGTACTGATTTCATTCTCAAAATTTAACAGATTGAATCAAAACGAATTTACTTGCCAGAGTGTCATTAATATACAATGCAACATTTATGAAAACACCCGAAATAAATTAATATAAAGCTTTTAGACAATGAATACTTCATTAATTATGATGTTAACTTTTATATAAATTGATATAATACTCTTAGAAAAGGAATAATTCAGATTGAAATGATGCTAACTTATATGATATTTTTCGTTTGGTTTGCGAAATCAAAAATAATTTTTCATATAGTAGCTCGACTAGTATTGTTGGAAACTTGTGCGCTAGCCAACATTTATTTTATTTATTATTTATGAACTATAGGACGCAACACAAGTGTAAACAACGGGCATTCGCCCAAAACTGCTCAGAACCTTAATTTAAAATGAACAGTCCAGAGTTTATGATTTGATTTACCTACAAATACAAGTCCAAAAACGAGTATCAACTAGAACTATGAATTTATCACAAAACAAAACAAGACACTTTATAACACAATAAAAGAAAAAAATATTGAAAATTTCACTTTAAGGTAAAAATAATGTTTGCCTTATAAGATTCATCTTGTAGATAGTTTTTACCTTTAATCAAATAAAATTGATAGACACATAGAAAATAATTTAAATTGTATTAAAATTGGAACACTCATGTATCAGGCTCAATATCAGGAATTAACTCATGTATGGTAACATTCATTAATTTTAATTTCATGGAAAAGAAAAACTTTCTTCTTCGTCTATTAAGATTTCTATCATAAAAATTTACTAAATCATTCGAAAGCCTTAATGACATAAGAAAACAGAGTCTGAAAAATATAAAATTATAAAATGTCATAAACTCAATATGAACATAATCTTAAAAATTTCATTCCAATTTAAAGGCTATCTTCCTGACTTTCAGCAATACTCTATGATAATATATCTCCAGAAACAATAACTCAAATGTAACGTAACTGAAAACTTTCTATACTTCTTTAGAAAAAAAAATTATAATTATCTTCCATCACTAATAAAATCAAAAGGATTATTCTCAATCAATATTATTAACTTGAAAAATAACGAGCTTTGTTAATACAATACTCTTATGGAAGTTTCAATCAATTAAATTCCCTAAATTATATTTTAACCTTATTTTACGTACCTTAGCGGTTATTTGAAGAAACAATTATTCGTACATGATGAAGAAACACAATTAAACTTCTCAGGACATGGCAATACTAGAAAATTTAAATTTCAATAAAAATAAAACTAGCTCCTACATTAAATAATGATATAAACTTGTAAACCTGCCCAAAAAGGGCGATACATAATGACTACATCTTTACTCTCGTAGTGCTCCTAGCAAAGTGTCCTCCGAAACGTAATCTGGTCTCTCGGCTGGGGAATCGCCCCACTACTGTATTTAGAAACAGGTCTCCTATTGGGCGAAGGGAATCAATTTGACCAATCGTCGCGTAGCTTCTAGAGCCTTTGGACCAAATAGTAACTGCAAAATCGGTAGTTTGTTATAATTTCAATGCTTGCTGTTTTCCAGCTTATTGCACTCCATGTCGCGACAGGAAGGCTACGTTTTAGAGATAATTCCATAATCTACATTCCTCGACGACTCGGAGCCACAATTTTTAAATATCTATCATGGGAAACTCGAAGTCATGGCCGTTCATAATAGAGAGAGAGAAAATAATTTATTTCGCTAACTCACAATAATGGCTCTAGTCTATTGCGTATTAAATTTACTACTATAACTTGGGAAAAGGCCTGAATTAAAAATAGTGCTCGGCACATCTTCTTCTTCTCCTTCTCCTTCTCTTTCTCCTTCTCCTTCTCCTTCTTCTTCTACTTCTTCTTTCTTCTTTTTTTTAGTGTGAATAGTAGAGCCATAATATGATTGGCTGTTGGTTGAATTATCAAGTTTGAACTGAGACAAGACTCGCCCACAGTGGTCGGACCATTTAACTTACAGACATTAAACAGCGTTTGCAACAAAAGATAAATAATCTAATTCTTAGTAACTGATAGAACCAATTCAACAATTGTGAAATGAGAGTGAGGTATTATACAATATTAGAAACAGAAATAACATAAATACAGATACTTCCCTTTTCCTATCTTCTATTATTCAGTTTTGTCTTCTTTCTTTTAACACAGCTTTCCTCTCGCAAAACCAGAAGTACTGTGACCTAGGAAGATAAAGCCATAAAAATGATTTCGCTCCGAAAATTCACATTGATCGTTTGATTTTCAACTTCAGAAGAAGAAAAGGAGGGGAACATATTAAAGAATAGGAAGAAGAACAAGGAAAACTAGAAAAGCTCAAAAGCTTCTCAACCATTTTCATTTCAGGTACACACACACACACACACACACACACACACACACACACACACACACACACACACCACACACACACACACACATGCAGTATGAAGAATTTCTCTCGTCTTTTCTTGGTCGGTTCGTTTCGAAGCAGAAGATTTAATCAGAAAACACATGCATTACTGTGAACTGGGCTCGGCTGGCACAGCTCGGTTAAGTTTTGATCTTATCATTGTTCGCCTTTCTCTGCTTTTCTGAATAAGGAACAATACGGAACAACCGGAACAGGAATAAATTTCTCCCTTCAAATCATTTACATGTGAGAACAGACGCATATGACTAGAGCTGCTGCTTCTACAGTGGATGTTGGAATGGGAAAGTTCCACATTGGGTTTATTCGAAATGAAAAACTCTCATATTGGTTATTCGAAATGAAATACGTGAAGTACTGAGTGTGATCTAGTGAAATGTATACTTCATCATGTCTTGATACTATACAGAATGGCTGTTCAAAATAATTGATTGAGGAAAATAAAGAACAAGGAAATAGTTGGAGATAGATTTCAAGTGATGAATTGTAATAACAACTATATCTTCTTAATACTTATAAAATTCTTATCTCACTGACTCACTGATCACGATTTCTGGAAAACTACTGCACGGATTGCAACAAAACTTGAAATATAGCTTCCTTGTAAGTCCTAGGTGCTCACTAAGGAATCTTTTAGCGATATTTTAACTCTAAGGGTGGTTTTCAAGGGTTTAATGTTCGTCTTCAAGCATGTATATTCTTCTTATTCCAATCTCTTAATTATAACTGAAATTTCCATACCATATGTTAATATAGAACTATAGTCTAGACAGAGTACCTCTTCGAAACAGTTGTTAACTGGTAACCAAATTAATAATTTTGTCAGGTTGGTATTAAGTTGAGTTAACTTTGTTAGGTTGGCACCAAGTTGAAGATTAAAATGCATTTATCGCGGAAAAATTTATTGAGCACTGCTACTTCAATCAGAGCTATTCCTGATAATATTATATTATTATTTATTTTCCAATCACTTGATAATGGCATTATTTATAGCCGAAA
Organism: Nilaparvata lugens; assembly: GCF_014356525.2. NCBI lineage: Eukaryota > Metazoa > Arthropoda > Insecta > Hemiptera > Delphacidae > Nilaparvata > Nilaparvata lugens. The sequence goes on along the minus strand of NC_052505.1, from coordinate 29,951,774 downwards.
CATGTCGTGTTCAATAATTTTAAAAAGGGTAATCAGATTTATAAATATTAGAATATAAATATAAGAATAAATATTTTTATTTCTATTCCTGGGAGTATTGATAAGTTTTATGTTCCATAAAACTAACTTTTATGACGGGAGTTCTATCAATTGATCCTATTCTTTCAAGACTAATTTTATTTGTATATCCATAGAGAAACAATAGCGTAAGTAGATATCCCATGGTATAGGGAATTTATGTCACAACTTTCACTGTTATCTCAAGCCGATTATTGTCAATTTTTACTGTTTTGTTGGGGTGATAGTGTATGAACGGCATAATTTGAGAGACTACCAGCGTCACACAGCTGCATAGGAAAGAACAGACGTGAACTATTTGCTTGGGATAACAGTAAAAGTTGAGACATGAATGCTCTATACCATGGGATATCTACCTATGCTATCGTTTCCCTATGGTATATCTGACAGATCGCGTGAACAGCTTAAACAATTTTGATGAAATTTTAATTATTCAGTATGATGAATGGAGGGTATTTTTAAAACTTCAGAAGTGTCCGTTGTGGAATCTGTTTGCAAAGAATGAGGAAATTCGGCCAGAATTTAACTTGACGAATGAAAGGGGTAATTTATTAAAACGGTCAAATAGCTGTTGTTGCTTTTCCTAATGTAAAAATATCTTCCATAGAAGTAAGGCGCTTTTCCCATGAATCAATTATTCCCAAACATTAGTTGTGTTACCAAAGAAAATAGAAGGTAGCTTTCGATAAAATATTGTAGAATATGCATATGATATTCACTTGAAACTGTCAGTATACCTCATTAATAGCACTAATGCTCCCCATTCAAATAATGCTGACACATTGATGTGAATCTTACTATGATTTATTTGTTTACATTAGATCAGATGGAGATAAGATGATAGCTACTGTTTAGATTTCAAAATTATGATTGCCATTTTCGTTTTTTATGCCAGCTGTTATTAGTTTCGATTTCAATTATTATGTTTGACATTTTCGCTTTTTGTACCCATTTTTATTATTATGTGAAATAAGCTCTCATTAAATTAAATCATAATCATTGAAATCAATTATACTAAACAAACAATTTCTGTTTAAATATGTGTGTTTGCGGATATGTATGTATGTCTGACGGATCTCAAAAACGGCTCTGACGATTCTCACGAAATTCAGAGCATAGTTGGTTTATAATATAAAAATTCTATTGCACTAGGTCTCATCCCTGGGAAAACTCGCTGAAGGAAATTGGAAAGATAATTATTATTCATCCTTGTGAAAACAGCTGATAATAATTATTTTGTCGTCTGTTGATGATGGAAGTGAGTGAGCGAGTTCATGTGTGTGGGTGGGACTGTGTCAAAATTATGACTCAGCTGTTGAACTTTTGTAATCATTCAATCTGGTACTTAGGGTCGGTTGCAAAAAAGCTGGATTATTTTCAATCCTGATAGATTCCAAGAGATCCATCTTTTTGAAATGGTCTTCTCTGATTTGGTTCATGTGAAATTGATCAGGATTAAAATTCAACCAGCTTTTGTGCAACCGGGCCTTTGTGAGGGAAATTTTTGCATTACTCTGGGAATTAATCTCAATTGACTGTGATTAGATAGAACATTTCTGTATGAACTATGAATGATATTATAATTTCTTCTTTCGTAATAAATGTTTTATGCTGTTGTACTCCAGAGCGAAGCTCGGTCCCCGATATTGATGACATTACATGACACAAGACAAACCTATTGATATTTATATTAATGAATCACAAGTAAATACTAAAGTTCTCAATTTAGATAGAAATAAAATTAAGTTACATGTTGATTTACATTCAAATTTTCATCCCTAAGCTTTTGGTTTTAAGCTAAGATTAAAGAAAGAAATCATCGGTAAAAAAAAGGCATCACTAACTTTTGATTGCTTTTTGAAATACACAGTTGAATGTATATTTCAACAGAGTTGAATGTGTTGTTCAAACTGAGGTGATAGCAACGCAACTAACCATCACACTTACTGAGAACGACTTTTGGGTAACTAAGTATTATAGAAATGTATTTGAATGAAACTTGAAACGGTCCTATATATAATAACATTTTCATCGAGGGAGAGCACCTTCTCGGATACAAAATTATATGACAGTGACGAGACTATATTAATTCATTACTCAAGTTATATTCAGCAAGAAATTTTTGTTTGTATGATGGATCTCAAAAACTATTATAACGGCTTTGGTAGAATTATTCAGGTTAAGTTATAGAAATTTTACTAAAATGATCTGATCATTTAATTCCCATAGCGAAGCACGGGTACCCTGCTAGTAATAATAAATAAAATCTGGTGTGGCGCACTCACACAACTTTCCTTGCCGTTATGAAAATTGATCAACTGAAGTTAGTGTTCCCGCGCATATAAATCGGCTCCGTGAACTTGTAGTGCACAAGCCCGAAAAAATTTGAAAAAAATTGACAATAAACTACAAATGTTGTGTCGGCAGAATATCCAAAAATTGAATTTTGTACAAGCACCGTTTTTTTTTACATGCATTTGAAGTCGCGGTCAAGGTCATTTTCCAATGCTAATTTCCCTATGCTGGAAGTGTGAACTTGTAGTGCACATGTCAGAAAAAATCCGAAAAAAATGACAATAAACTACAAATTTTGTGTCGTCTGATTATGCAAAAATCGAATTTTGTACAAGCACTGTTTTTTAATTAGACGCTTTTGAAGATGGAGTCAAGGTCATACATATCTTTGATTATTTCCCTATGCTGGCTACCTGCCAGCTATGCTACCGCTCATGCAGGCAGTATATTATGCAGGCGTGATAGTACGATTTATATTACTTTGAATAAATAAAATACTGTATCCAAGTAGAAAAGATGATCCATTGAATCATCATCAACCACAAATGAAATATGCAAGCACAGTTTTCACGGGAAAATTTCAAAGTTCAAAATTTGTAATAGTGATACTATGGGAATTCTTGAATAATCAACCGCAAAAGTCAAGTGCATAGCATTTCTTCTGTTATTTTGGACTGGATGCAATGTTGAACATATATAGTATCATTTCTGATCTTGAATGAATTTTGTACAAGCACAGTTTTCACGAAAAAAAATCCAAAGTTAAATACCAGTTATAGGTATCCTCTTTGGAATTATTAAATAATCAACCACAAAAGTCAAGTGCATGGCATTTCTCCTGTTATTCTGGACTGAATGCATTGTAAACATATACAGGATCAATCCTGATCACGAATGAATTTTGTACAAGCATAGTTCTCACGGAAAAAAATATCAAAGAACAATATTTGTAATAGTGATACTATGAGGAATTCTTGGAAAATCGACCACAAAAGTAAAGTGCATGGCATATCTTCTGTTAGTCTGGACTGAATGCAATGTTGAACATATATAGAATCATTCCTGATCAGGAATGAATTTTGTACAAGCACAGTTTTCACAAGAAAAAATTCCAAAGTTTATTACTAGTTATAGGTATCCTCTTGGGAATTCTTGAATAATCAACCACAAAAGTCAAGTGCAAGGCATTTCTTCTGTTATTCTGGATTGAATAAAAATGTTGAACATATATAGTATCATTTCTGATTTAGAATGAATTTTGTACAAGCACAGTTTTCACGAAAAAAAGTTCCAAAGTTTAATACCACTTATAGGTATCCTCTTGGGAATTCTTGAATAATCAAACACAAAAGTCAAGTGCATGGCATTTCTTGTGTTATTCTGGCGTGAATGCAATGTTGAACATATATAGAATCATTCCTGATCAGGGATGAATTTTGTACAAGCACAGTTTTCACGAAAAAAAATTCAAAAATTTGTTACCAGTTATAGGTATCCTCTAGGGAATTCTTGAATAATCAACCACAAAAGTCAAGTGCATAGCATTTCTTCTGTTATTCTGGATTTAATGCAATGTTGAACATATATAGTATCATTTCTGATCTTGAATGAATTTTATACAAGCACAATTTTCACGAAAAAAAAATTCCAAAGTTTATTACCAGCTATAGGTATCCTCTTGAATAATCAACCACAAAAGTGAAGTGAATGGCATTTCTTCTGTTATTCTGGACTGAATGCAATGTTGAACATACATAGAATCAATCTTGATCTCGAATGAATGTTGTACAAGCACAGTTCTCACGAAAAGAAAAAATCAAAGTACAATATTTGTAATAGTGATACTATGAGGAATTCTTGGAAAATCAACCACAATGGTCTAGTACATGGCATTTCTTGTGAAATTATATCCTGAGTGTTATGTTGAACATAAAGAGAATCGAATCTGATTCCGAATGGATTTTTTACAAGCACAGTTTTCACGAAAAGAAATTTCATACTTTAATATCAGTAATAGTGTTACTAAGGGTAATTCTTGAATAATCAACCACAAAAGTCAAGTGCATGACATTTCTCCTGTTATTCTGGATTGAATGCAATGTTGAACATATATAGTATCATTTCTGATCTTGAATGAATTTTGTAAAGCATAGTTTTCACGAAAAAAAAAATTCCAAAGTTTTTTACCATTTATAGGTATCCTCTTGGGAATTCTTGAATAATCAACCACAAAAGTCAAGTGCATGGCATTTCTTCTGTTATTCTGGATTGAATGCAATATTGAACATATATAGAATCATTCCTGATCAGGAATGAATTTTGTACAAGCACAGTTTTCACAAAAAAAATTCCAAAGTTTATTACCAGTTATAGGTATCCTCTTGGGAATTCTTGAATAATCAACAACAAAAGTCAAGTGCATGGCATTTCTTCTGTTATTCTGGACTGAATGCAATGTTGAACATATATAGTATCATTTCTGATTTTGAATGAATTTTGCACAAGCACAGTTTTTACGAAAAAAATTTCAAAGTTCAATATTGAATGAAAAAGACTAAGAAATTGTCAAAAAACCACTGATTTATTGATAATTAGAAAGACCGGTTTCGGTTATTACACCATTGTCAATCTCTGATAAACTAAAACTAAATACAAGAGCAGCAGAATTTATACTAGTAGGCGAGTACAGCTATTGGTCGAGGGCATGAACGCCTGCCATTGGCCTAGCTAGACAGTCTCCTCCCCCTCAACGGTGTGATAAAATGGTGGCTTAAGCAACAGAGTCGCCATGATAATAAAATTTATTTTTTAGTACAAAATAAGAACCAAGAAAACAAATGTGGAAGATAATAAAACAAATATGTAAATGGAAAAACTATTGACTAATGTATGCTTACATGTTTATGATAAAACTAAATTCGTAGTGTTGTACTGGTTGAAATGAATCTGGTCATTTAAACTATACTGGGGATTTTCCTTAATTACTCTTGTTATTTCTAAAGCCTCTAGGATATTCAAAGATCTGCCTTTGTTATTAACATGCAGAAACTCAACATTCTCCTTAACTGTGAACTTGTGATTATTTGTTATCAAATGTTCTGCAAAGTTAGATTCCCCATTTTGTTTATTCCAATCTCTGATGTGTTCTTTAATTCTACTTTTGAAACTTCTACCAGTCTGACCCACGTAACAAGCATCAAAATCATCACATTTAAGTTTGTACACCCCGCTTTTATCCCAAATATCAATTTTGTCTTTACTCCAGCTAAATAGACTATTTAAAATCGGTTTGGTCTTGAAAGCAACATGAAATCCATTCCTCTTCAATTCCCTACCTATCTTATCAGATACAAGGCCTAAATATGGGATTGTTATCCAAGTCTTTTCCTCACAGTTTGAGCCTACAAAGTTAGAATTGATTGAAATTTGTCTATTAATTTCACTCAATAATCTGTCCACCATACTTTCTTCATACCCATTTGTGACAGCTATCTGTTTAATTTTAGTGATCTCAATATCAAAATCATGATTACTCATAGGTATTGTTAGTGCTCTATAGACCATGCTATTGAAAGCAGCAAGTTTGTGAGAAATAGAATGACAAGAATGAAGAGGAATGATAATATCAGTATGGGTTGGTTTTCTGAAAATAGAAAACTTGTGAAATCCAGTGCTATGATCTATTCTTAAATCTAGGAAATTCAATACACAATCCTGTTCTACCTCTACAGTGAATTTTATACTCTGATGTAATCCTTAGTCATACTTAGTTATACTCTGATGTCAGTCCTTATCTGGCAGGCGATGAGGTCGGATCGTTTATCGGAGCTCCGGTCCACAGTTTGAAAGTTTCGAAGTGCATCAATCCGCCTGATTGTTCCTGTATTTGCCAGTATTGTGTCTATTCTGTGCGAATTAACTTTCAAATAATTATTTAAAATACGCGTATACACCGACGGGAAATGGCCAAGTGCAAAAAGTGTGATAAGGACATTGTCTTTGAGAAAGGAATAAAACTGGACGATTATAAATGCGTTATTTGCCAGGCTCAGTTTCATACGTCGTGCGTGAGTGAGACGTTAACACGTGGTGCGAAAACAAACTGGAAGTGCGAGGTATGTGGTTCTAATACTGTATCAGGGACAAGTAAACTAGAAAATAACAAAGATCAAGCAGATACATTAGTGCTTAAGGGCGATAGCTGATCTACGAGCTGAAATTAATACGCGGTGGGATGAAAATGATAAAAAACTTGATCGTATGCAGAAAAACATTGATCAAATTAACAGTGAATTTTCGTCTTTTAAAGCGAAACTCGATGGAGTTGAGCAAAAAGTTTCTATTGAGAGGTGAAATTAATGATCTGCAACAGCATACACGGAAGAATAATGTGGTTATTTCCGGTATCCAGGTTCTCCCAAGAGGTGCTAATGTGTTCCCGTTAATTGATAAAATAGCCGATCTACTTCAAGTACAGTATTATCGCACGGACATTGACGCTGCCCATTGGCTTCCGGTACGTGGGGGCGGCCAAGAGAAACAGTCCATCCTCGTTGCTTTCGTATCGAGGATTGTCAAGCAAGAATGGCTACGTGCGAGGCGTAACCGAAAAAGCCTCACCGCCAATGAGATTGACAGAAATTTCCCACAGAACCAAATTTATATTAACGATCAACTGACACAAAAATCGCGTGAAATTTTCAACGCTGCGAGGTTCTTGGTCAAACAGGAGAAATTGGCCTCGGTGTGGACGAGTGAAGGCATCGTGATGGCCAGGAAAATTCCACGAGGACGACCCTTCCGGGTGACCAGTCTGGATGCCCTCACCGAGAGAGCGTCGCCTCCGGGGGTTGCACAGCCCGTCACCGTCCCGCCCACCACTGACCAGCCCAGCGCGCTTGACCAGAGCCGACGTCGTGCCGACGACGAGCCGAACAAGCAGACAGTTAGTGATACGACCGGAAATTTGTAATTGTAATGGACTTGAACAAGGTAAAGCAGAGCATTTTTCTTCTTTTCCTTTCTTACTATTTGTATACTGTATCAAAGCTCAAACAGTTGGGATACATAATTTAGAGACTTTATAATTTTGTTTTTTTTTTCTCAAGTTTAGTTTTTAGTTTATTATCTTTATATCTTTTTTTGTAATCCATGCAACAAGAAAAAATCCTACTATAGCTTATGGTTTTGGGGGTGAGGTAGATATGAAGTATTTTTCCAGATGTACAGAATATTTATCTTTATGCTTGAATGATTTATGCTTTTATTACTCAGTATGCTTGAATGAACACGATCTCTTAATTTTGTCTCTGGTAATAGCAAAGTAAAAATCTTTCATCACATGTATTTTGTCGATCTTTATCCAACATAGATAAATGGAGTCCTAATACCCGAACTGAATAATCATATTTCGATAAAGCGATGACAGCAGAAGAGATAGGGCATAATATTGAACAAGCTCGCCATAATTACGGGATTAGATTCCCGTTCAAACAACTATAATATATCAAACTATAAATAAAAACTATAACAGGAATCATCATACTATAAATATCAAATAATGGAATACGGTATTAATATTGCTTCTTATAGATCTAGGAACATTGAAGGTATAATTATGCCCTATGCACTATTAGACTAGTTCATAAATAAATTATTTGCTTACTAGTATCCCGAAGCTTGCAGAACATTATAATTTTAATATTGCAGGTTATTCTGCTAATGTTCAATTTTAATATTGCGGGTTATTTTGCTAATGTTTCAAACTAAAAATGATGGATACACACCCACTGCTACAAAAGTTCTGTATTACTTTATTTCAGATTGAGAATTAGGATTTTTCTTCATTGTCTTGTCTTTTTGTTGAACACAGTCTGTCATGAATTACGAAAATAATAGATAAATATAATCAATCTGTATGAAAATAAATATAATGAAAACATTGACAAAACCTTTAAATGAAATATGTCTTTTAGTACTCCAATTTCATTTCACTGGAAGTGAGGTACACGTTTTACTCTCAATTTATAAAATCCTTATACATTAAAGTTTGCTTAATTACACAAATAAGAATTATTATGAAAATTGTCTCCTGATTTTAAACAAAATAATTTAAAAATAGATACCTCGTATCAAACTTTTAAAATTTCAAATATGTAGTTATAAGTTTGAGAGTGAATCGTTAATCTAGAAAAGATAAGGTATAATGGGTATTAGCTATATATATGATGTATGTGATATATATATATGATACGTGAATAAAAAATATATTGAATTGAATAAATTGAATTGAGCTATTCTATCTTTTTTTCTCAATTGTTCAGTTTTGATATTAAGTATTAGCAACTTTTATAACAGCGTAGATATATTATATAATAATTTTTGTATCTTGAAAACCACATGAAGATGAATGCTTTACTAGAAAATTATATGCAGCATCCGTTAACATACTTTTTAATCAGGCGGTATGATGCACCGTTCTTCACCATGAACAATAACAATCAAGATGAAGTCCTGATACAATGTTCCGAATTTGCTGGCAATGATGATTTAAATAGTAGTTTTCAGCATAACATAGATGTAACAATTAATTGTGTTAGACTCAGATTACTTCATCTCAATATTCGAAGCTATAATAAAAACTTTGATGAATTTTTCATATTGTGGCAGGGTATTAAAACTAAATTTAATGTTATAATTTTAACCGAGGCATGGTTGGACGAGGATAGTGAGCTCATGAGCCTTGACGGGTATCAACTGTTTCGAAGTCACAATGGATTGAATCAATGTGATGGCATAGTTGTGTACTTGGATGATAGCTTATCTTCCGTCACCTGTAATCAGTTCTCAATTGGTGGGCTAGCAACGAGCTTGACCTTGAATTTCACCTGGGCCAATACACCTTGTCAACTTCTCTGTATTTATCGTAGCCCGTCTTCATCTCTTCAAGATTCAAGATTCAAGATTCAAGATTCAAGATTCTTTATTGCCAGAACAACTTTACATTGTATGAGCACGTCAAAAAACAATAACAATAATACAACACTTGTGAAATAAAAGAGAAATTATGATATAAAATTAAGCATCAAGACAATAGAAATCGTACAATATATGAAAATCTTACAATAACAATTTGTCTTAGTTAGAAACAAACTACAATTCATATTAATAATAATTAATAAGTTATTCAGTTTTACCAAAAATTAAAAGGTACATGTTGCATAATGAGCATTGATTATATTGAACACTGAAGATATTCATCCACCGAATAGTAGGCACTCTCTGTCAATTTATTTTTTAAAATCTGTTTGAATTTATAGATTGGCAGCTCTCTAATTTCTAAAGAAAGATTGTTATAAATTCTGGCTTGTTGAAAAATATGGCTATCTCTTGTCTTGGAGAGTCTTATTTGAGGCAGTGATAGATCATTGCCACGTCGGGTGGAGTAAGAATGATTGGCTCCCAGACGCGGAAAAGATTCTATATTCATTTTAACATATATTAAGGTATGAAGAATAAAGAGAGATGGAAACGTTAGAATTTTCAGACTTCGGAAACTTTCCTTGCAAGACTCTCTGTTCCTCAAGTTATTCAATACTCTCACTGCCTTTTTTTGCCAAATAAAAACCTTTGTTGCATGACAAGAGTTGCCCCAGAGACGAATTCCATAGGAGATGAGGGATTGGAAAAGTCCATGATACACGAGTAACAAAGATTCAGTATTCAAAGACAACTTGAGTCTCCTGAGAAGAAAAACAACTCTGGAGAGTCTCCTGCACAAACCCAAGATATGAGGCTCCCAACCCAATCTTCTCTCCAATGTAAAACCCAACAGTTTGACATTATTCTTGACATTAGTATCCTCAGGCGGAGCCCTAAGGGAGAAGCATATATATTCAGTCTTACTCTCATTAATGACTAGATGATTTGATTCAAACCATATTTTTGCAGAGTTAAGGGCTCCCAACATCTCAGATTTAACTTTTTCATAATTTTGGTCAGAGGATATCAATGTCGTGTCATCAGCATATAAAACAGATAACGTTGGAATGTTACAATATAGATCATTGATAAAAATAAGAAAAAGAAAAGGGCCCAAAACAGAACCTTGTGGGACACCTGCCACAACATCTCTAAAGCCAGAACATTTACTATTAATAACAACCCTTTGCTTCCGATCAGATAGGTATGATTTTATCAGCTTCAGCTCATTCTCTCTCACTCCATAGAAGTAGAGCTTGTCATAAAGGATATCAAAGGGTAAACAATCAAAAGCTTTGGTGAGATCAATTAAGGCTGCTGCTACTATGTTTTTATTCTCAAAGTTTTGGAGGACAAAATCAACAATTTTTTCAATAGCCATGACAGTGCTGTGGTTGGGACGAAAGCCATGTTGATGTTCATACAATAAGTCATTATTTACAAAGTATTCATATAATTGCACGACAAGACATGATTCAATAACTTTTCCAAGAATAGGGACAATAGCAATAGGTCTGAAATTTTCTGGTTTGCTCGAGTCACCCTTCTTAAAAATTGGAGTGATATTTGTGTATTTGAAACATTTAGGAAAAACACCGTCCTTGAGCACTTTGTTTATTATGAAAGTCATTGGATCTATCAGACTGTCACTAACTGCTTTTATTGTGAAATTAGAGAGACCAAAAACATCTTCACTTTTCGAGAGGCTGAGATTGGTCATAACCTGCTTTACCTGTTTACAATTGACTGATTTCCATTTGAAACCTGAGGTAGGAATAGGCTTATGAAAGTTCACCAATAGGTCAGAATGTTGCACTTCTCCATTTTCCAAGGCTGTTCTACATTTAGAAGATTTTACTGTCAGAGACACATTGACAAAATAATCATTGAGATCATCGGGAGCTATTAAAATTTCATTTCTTGGTTTGATGGTCCCAGACTCTTTTTTGGCAATCTTCCAAGCCATTCTACATCTATTTTTAGCCAATTTAATCAAATTATCATTTTCTAATTTTTTCCTGATTTCAATTTGTTTATTGTATTCTCTCTTATAATTCGAAAATCTCAATTTGTCATCTATGTCATCAGTGAATTTCCACTTGTCATACAATAGGAGTAAATAATCACGCATGGCTTTTAATTCAGTATTGAACCATTTATTAGAGCTGGGGATGTACTTGGTATTTTGTTTTGTTGGTTTTTTATATATGAGCGGGCATATTTCATTGAATAACGTCGACAATACAGCCACAAGAGTTGATGAGGAGAAATTCGCATCCGCTATGCTATATAGTCCAGACCAGTTAATTTGTGATAAGCACTCTTTGAAGCTACTAATTTTTTCCTCGTTCATCAGTCTTACAAATGTACCTTGACTTTTTTTATATGGTCCATCTCTCTTTAATTCATTCATTCTAATCTTCAGCCAGACTCCTGCGTGGTCGGAAATAATATCTTGCGGCAGTAAGGATACCTGTTGAGAGTCAGAGGGAATGTTCGTGTGGATGCTGTCCAGACATGCATTAAAGCGGGTTGGACTTTTGTTTGTACTGTACAGATTAAATGATCTTAATACTCCCAGAACCTCTGAAATTTCTCTACTTTCATCATCTAAAAGATTCACATTCAGGTCACCAGCTACAGCAAGCCAATCATTCTTTTTGAGATGTTTTCCATTTAGATGCGCAAGAAGATTCTCTAGTTTTTCTACGAAAGCTTTAAAATGTGATTCCGGTGAACGATAAATGCACAGGATAACCAGGTTGGACTGAGGCAATCTTACAGCCGATGCCTCGCAAATACTATCTAGGCAAAATTGTGAGATGTCAATACATTTAAATGGTATTCCTATTTTCACAAATATAGATGAACCACCATATGGAGATTGCCTTGCATAAAAATTGGCTAGCTCAAAACTTTCAGGCACATAATAGTCAACTTCTTCTTTACAGAGCCAATGCTCATTTAGACAAACTACGTCAGCAGGTTTCGAGTTAAGGACAGCCTCCAATTGACCAAGTTTGTTTCTAAGTGATCTGATATTAAGTAGACAGATATTCATGTCACATTGAGAAAAAGAAGCTCTCTCTTGAGCCTTGTCGTTATTTATTCGTTTAAATCAGTCAATGAGACATTTTCTCCACACCTTCTAGAAGCATCTACATAGCCAAGTGATGAGTTCAATTCATCAGTAACCGGACGAGAGACTAAAGTTGCTGGACTAGATACTATGTGGTCGGTACATGATTTGTCTTTTGTTTTTTGACTCGCCAATGGAGAAACTTTTATAGAATTACAGGGCTGGCATGAGTGTGAAAGTTTGACTCTTCGAAATGTTTCAATGATTCTGTCTGCGATAATGTTCTTTCCTATTGTGTTCAAATGTAACCCATGTAGGGTGTGAAATCTTCTTCCCAAATTGTTCATATCCAATATTTCAACGTTACTGAATTCACTGGCAATTGATTCGATCATACTATTGGTGTCACATATGAGATTATTGATATGTGAGTTCGGAGGGAGGTCGTGCCTATGTGGAATATTTGCAAGTAGGATTCTAGTACATGTCAGCTTTGGGAGTAGACTATTTATCGAGCTCAGTAGATCATTATTCCGTGTAGCACCATCAATATCATTTGTACCGCCCATTATTACCATCATGTCATTGTGAGATAGATTTCCACCTTCATTCACACACTCCGAAGTCACTTTGGAGAATTTAGCTCCAGGCTTTAGAATACTAGAGAGACGACAACTAGATTTACTTGAAATTAAATCGCTCAATCTTCTGCCATGGCTGTCAGCAAATAGTTTTATAATACCCTGTGTTGCGTGATTATAGCTTTTAGTGTTTGAGGATTTTTGATTCTTATTTTTCAATACCTGCGGGAAAGGAGGCTCAGAAGTTACTCTTGAATTTTTTATGGAATTCATTTCTTTGATTTTATTTTTTAGACCGCATACAGTCTCTTTTAGCTCATCAATTTCTTGCAATAAGGAGTTAATTTTGTCAAATTTGGATCTTAATTCATTCCCCAAGTCTTCAATTTCTGTGTGGAGGAGATTGTTATTCTCATTTAATATTTTTATTGTATTTTCTCGGAGATGTATTATATCCAACCCATCGCAGTCAGGCTTACATTTCTTTGTTGACAGATTGTAGCATGATTCCGTTTGCGTGGCAATGCTTTGAAAATCATATTGTTTCTCAATAGTTGTAGTTGGCAAGTCTTCGATACTCGGTTCAGTCTGAGTTCCATAATCAATGACGTATTCATTGATCTCAGTCTGAATTCCGCGATCAACAAACGACACCTCACCTGGATTTTTACTCTCTGTTTGAGATCCACAATCGACAACAGATTTATCTATAAAGCTCATTAATTTTATATCGTTGTCAATCGATCTTTGTATTGCCGCGTCCCATTCAGATCTTAACTTTTTAATTTCACTTTTTAGTGTACTATTCTCCCTCTCAAGCCTATTTATATTTGTGGAGCAGGAAAATTTGGAATTCTCAACGCATTTAGGTGAGGAGCACCTTTCTGTGTTTACAATATTTAAACCTGTGCTTCCTATTGGCGAAAAGGAGTGATTAGCGACACGGTCATTCTCAGAACACTGCTCGACATTAGGGGTGTAGTTGATTTCATTAGCTCCCACACTCACAATCTTCTTACCACTACAGTCAGTATCCAACTCAGAAGGAAATACTCTTTCTTCCTTGTCAATAATCGGAGTCGAGCATGCGACAGAGTAATCTAACTCATTGTTACTTAGATCTACATTACAATCTGGAGCAGAATGATTATGAGAGATAGGAGGCTCAATAACTCTGGATACGGACCCATTTGTTTTGAGAGATGCTTTACATCTTTTATTAAGACACCGCCATCTAATATCACCCAATGCAGTTGGTGTTGATTTCCTAAAAGAGTACTTTTTGTACACTAGTTTTGGGTTGCCCTGACTGGTGACACCAAGAGAAAAATTACTCATCTTACTTACCAAATCATAAGAAAAAAAAATAGAACTAATAATAATACTATTACCAGTCTAGAGTTATATACTGTGTTGAATGAATAATTAATGTGGAAGGCTATTATCAATGGAGATAATCTCAATTACACCTGTTATGATATTCAATTATATAATCTTAAGATAATGAAGTTGATGACAGCGAAACTCAAAAACTGTATAACTGTACGATATAAAAAAACTTAATAAACGGCAATCAATGAATAATAAACAAACCGATACTTATATTCACCAGATATAGTTAAGGTTTTAATTCAAAAGTGTTCAACCCTGAAAGAAAACAATAGAAATCAGTAATGATGATAATGATAGTCTCAGCCTTGTCAACAATTCGTAGATTCAATTTGTGAAGAAGAGTCGGGTTTTCGGGAGTCGGGAGATAAGAAGATACCGGTACACGTAGATCTATCAAAAGGCTCCACTCAACGCCGAGATAACAGCAAGGGTGAGAATTTCACAGAGGATGACTCCGTTGCCGATACGCTGCTCAGATCAACAACAGTATCATTGATCAATGCTGCCGATAAGTCACCACTAGCTGCTACAACAGCTAAGCATCCGTGCAACGGTTGAAGTTCCAGATGAAACGGGGAACCGCAGAGGTATTGAGCACTCCTCAGTGTAGTCCAAATTAAGAAGTTTGTTTCTTAATAGTGACAGTTCTATGAGAGAAATTTTAAATCTTCAGGTTTAAAACAGGGTGGTCAAAGTTCATTAAGGAAGATTAAATGCATCAAAAACTGGCTTTCTCCATAGTTTTCAGGTAGGTTAGAAAGCAATTTTGACCTCAAAAAGTTCAATTTCCAGGCTCCTACTCACTATTTGACACTAATCTTGAAGTCAACCACTATATGTATTCGAAAAACTATTGTTAAGTAATGTAAAACCATTGAAAATACTTGGAAAGAAGTAAAACTTAGAGAGTCAAATACAATCAACCAGTCAAGGCAGCCAGTGCTACCAACCAATACTTTATTGATAGTTTAACTCTTCCATACTTTATTGATAGTTTAACGAATTTGCTCCATACCGACACTAACCCTTCATATCTAAAAATCATAGCTGGCGATATAAATGCGATATCCTTCACCCAAATATAAACTCGCAAGAGGAACGCTATCTGGATATGCTATATGAATGTGGTTATATATCATGCATAGACCGGATAACGCGCCCCAATAGCAATACATGCATAGACCATTTCTTTATCAAATTGCCGTTCCATTTCAATGCATGTTCTTTCATTCTTCAAACGAGCATAACTGATCATTTTGTAATTGGGTTAGAAGTAGAGAATAATTTGTTGATAGAACCGAGTAGAAATAGTGACACCCAATATTCCAAGATCATTAACTGGTCTGGAATTGATGAAGCCTTGAAAGTGGAGAGTTGGAGACGGGTGGTCGGGGCGGCTGATGTTGATGAGGCTGTTGAGAGTTTCAATGAGATCCTACAGAAAAATTTGGAGCAGTTCACAACATCCGAAAGAGTGTGTGCTAAAACGAAAAAAATTAAACCTCTGGCCTCCTGCAATCGATGGGTCGTCGTGACAAGTTGAGTAAAGAGGTCAGGAGAAATCCATACAATAATCAACTCAGACAAAAATTTATTCGATTCCGAAATACACTCAAGGCAGCTATTAAGCGTTCTAAATACAATTATTATAAGAATAAATTGAGTGAAGCTGGGGGAGACTCTAGGAAATTCTGGAATGTTATTAATGAGGTTTCTGGTCGATCCACGGGCAAGCCGAAATTTCCGCTGCAGGCGTACTGTGAGCGCGGCGGTGAGGCCTCTCCCGCTGAAATTAAACAAGTAGGTAATGCCTTCAATGAATACTTTGCCTCGGTTGGCTCGCGGTTGGCCGGGGCACTGCAGCCGACTGGTCCACTCGAGGTGGACGACGCCGACCATGCGACGGACGCTGTCTTTGCTCTTTGTCCCGTCACCCACAACGAGCTTATCGCGGTAGTGGTCAGTATGAGAGGCGGCTCGGCTCCGGGATGGGATGGAATACCGACCAAGTTAATTAAAAACAGCATTAACACACTACAGTTACCTCTGCTACACATAATTAATCTTAGTTTTACAACAGGTAGATTTCCGAATGTTTTTAAAATTGCAAAAGTTGTTCCTATATTTAAGTCTGGACAAAAAAATGTTACCTCAAACTTCAGGCCAATTTCTATACTTTGCACGGTATCAAAAATAATTGAAAAATGCGTCAAAATCCAGCACGCCGGCGTTGAATCCCTGGACTGGTTTATTAGTTACTTGGAAAACAGGTCACAGTTTGTGTCCATCAACGGTACACAGAGTGACCCAAAAAGCATCGAGTATGGTGTGGTTCAGGGTAGTACCCTGGGCCCCCTACTATTCTCTATCTATATCAATAACATAACTAGAGTAAATATTGAAGGGAAACTATTGTTATTCGCCGATGACACTGTTTTAGTGTCGTCTGGAAGTTCTTGGGACGAAGTCTATGAACAGGCCTCCTCAGACCTACTAAAAGTTAAAAGGTGGTTTGACCAGAACACCCTATCATTGAATGTCGGAAAAACCAAGTCTCTGCCTATATACTTTAGACAGGATGGCGATCCTGGGCTGAGAAGGCTTGCAATACACTCCTGTGGTGATCTGCGGTCGGCCGCCTGCGGCTGTGACGAGGTTGAGCGTGTGGAGCAGTATTGCTACTTGGGAATAACAATTGATCACAAAATGAGTTGGTCCCCACACATTGTCAATGTTAAACGGAAATTGAGGAAATTATTGTATGCCTTCTCACAGCTGGCATGGTTGCTGGCTGCGGATCAGTGCAGGAGTGTGTATTTTGCGTATGTTCAGTCGCTGCTTCAATATGGTGTAGTGGCGTGGGGCGGTGCCTCGGCCGCTGTGCTTGAGCCTCTGGCTGTCACGCAAAGAGCGCTTATAAAAATTATTCTAAAGAAACCAGTCAGATACTCGTCAGACCAGCTCTTTTCCGATTTCCAGGTACTGGATATCCGCCAGCTTTACTTGAAATCCATCCTCACATTTATAAAAACAAATAAAACCAATATCTTTACAAACTTACAACATGATTATCAAACCAGACACCGAATAAATTACGGATATAACTTTCCCAGATCAACCTTAACGTCACTGAACAGTAATCCCTTTCTACTTGCCCATTTGATTTATCGAAACCTCCCACAAACAATTATAGATGCAGAAGAACTTGGTGCTGCCGCCTACAAAAAGAGAGTAGGTTTTTGGCTCCGCTCAATCGGCCGGGTGGCCGCCGCGGCGCTGCTGGAGTCGCCATATAGGTGACACGAAGCAGTTGGCACATGCTCAACCACAAACCTCACTAGTTTGTGATTTTGTATTCCAAGCCCTTCATGCCTCTCTTATTTATTTTAATTATTTATATTCTGCTTTTATATTGTACTTTCTATTTAAGGTTGTTAAATCGTCAGTTCAGATAGCTCACAAGAAGATGAAGTATTCTGAGTCGGGTACTTGTGCTGTGTGAATCATCATACATACAGTTTGTATTTTGTACATTACAGGATTTAACATATTTTTTTTTCTTATTTATAGGTTAAGCCAGAATCAATATAAATTATTGACTGTTTTTTTTGCACTTGTATTGCCTGTATAGATTGTGTACTCTTTCCCCGCGCACGGATCAACAGTCCATGCGGGGAAATAATTATTCCATAATTATTATTCTGTTCTATATTGTACATTGTTTTTGTATTGGAATAAAGAAATTGAATTGAATTGAATTGAATAAAATTGTTAGTTTAGGATCCTTATACTGTAATGACTTAGTTTCTTTCTTGTTAAATAATTTGGTGGTGGTGGTCAACTTATTTCTAATCAAGCTATTGATTTTGGTGGTGGGATTGGAGTCTGGTTTGATTTTGGGTGGGATTGGTGGTGGGAATAGATCATAGCACTGGTTTTCACAAGTTTTCTATTTTCAGAAAACCAACCCATACTGATGTTATCATTCCTCTTCATTCTTGTCATCCTATTTCTCACAAACTTGCTGCTTTCAATAGCATGGTCTATAGAGCACTAACAATACCTATGAGCAATCATGATTTTGATATTGAGATCACTAAAATTAAACAGATAGCTGTAACAAATGGGTATGAAGAAAGTATGGTGGACAGATTATTGAGTGAAATTAATAGACAAATTTCAATCAATTCTAGCTTTGTAGGATCAAACTGTGAGGAAAAGACTTGGATAACAATCCCATATTTAGGCCTTGTATCTGATAAGATAGGTAGGGGATTGAAGAAGAATGGATTTCATGTTGCTTTCAAGACTAAACCAATTTTAAATAGTCTATTTAGCTGGAGTAAAGACAAAATGGATATTTGGGATAAAAGCGGGGTGTACAAACTCAAATGTGATGATTGTAATGCTTGTTACATGGGTCAGACTGGTAGAAGTTTCAAAAGTAGAATTAAAGAACACATCAGAGATTGGAATAAACAAAATGGGGAATCTAACTTTGCAGAACATTTGATAACAAATAATCACAAGTTCACAGTTAAGGAGAATGTTGAGTTTCTGCATGTTAATAACAAAGGCAGATCTTTGAATATCCTAGAGGCTTTAGGAATAACAAGAGTAATTAAGGAAAATCCCCAGTATAGTTTAAATGACCAGATTCATTTCAACCAGTACAACACTACGAATCTAGTTTTATCATAAACATGTAAGCATACATTAGTCAATAGTTTTTCCATTTACATATTTGTTTTATTATCTTCCACATTTGTTTTCTTGGTTCTTATTTTGTACTAAAAAGTAAATTTTATTATCATGGTGATTCTGTTGCTTAAGCCGCCATTTTGTCACACCGTTGAGGGGGAGGAGACTGTCTAGCTAGGCCAATGGCAGGCGTTCATGCCCTCGACCAATAGCAGTACTCGCCTACTAGTATAAATTCTGCTGCTCTTGTATTTAGTTTTAGTTTATCAGAGATTGACAATGGTGTAATAACCGAAACCGGTCTTTCTAATTATCAATAAATCAGTGGTTTTTTGACAATTTCTTAGTTTTTTTCATTCAATATGAATAATTACCACAATATCAACTTCTCAACTACACAAAAAAAAAAGGTCAATATCATTAGTAGTGGTACTCAGGGGAATAATTCATTCTTCAATAATCAACCACAAAAGTCAAGTGCATGGCATTTTTCCTGTTATTCTGGAGTGAATGCAATGTTGAACATATATATAATCATTCCTGATCAGGAATGGATTTTGTACAAGCATAGTTTTCACGAAAAAAATATCCGAAGTTTTCTACCATTTATAAGTATCCTCTTGGGAATTCTCGAATAATCAACCACAAAAGTCAAGTGCATGGCATTTCTTTTGTTATTCTGGAGTGAATGCAATATTGAACATATATAGAATCATTTCTGATCAGGAATGAATTTTGTACAAGCACAGTTTTCACGAAAAAAAATTCCAAAGTTTATCACCAGTTATAGGTATCCTCTTGGGAATTCTTGAATAATCAACAACAAAAGTCAAGTGCATGGCATTTCTTCTGTTATTCTGGACTGAATGCAATGATGAACATATACAGGGTGATTCACGAGGATATGCGGTAACTTTGAGAGCTCATTCTATATGTAAAAATAATGAAAAAAACTTATTTAAACATAGGTCCGGAAATGTTTCGTTAGCGAGTTATACAGGGTTAAAGATTTCACCTGGATTTCAGTTCCGCTGAGTAAATGAAGACTCTCTGAAATTCTGGG
The DNA here is from genome assembly GCF_014356525.2 of Nilaparvata lugens. Lineage (NCBI taxonomy): Eukaryota > Metazoa > Arthropoda > Insecta > Hemiptera > Delphacidae > Nilaparvata > Nilaparvata lugens. Next base: position 29,931,604 of record NC_052505.1, on the reverse strand, counting down.
AAGTTAAATTTAGGGGAAAATGCCATTGTTTCTTATGGTTGTTTACCTGAAAAATTGATTAGAACAGGTCCCAGAACTGTAAGATGAGTAGTTTTTGAGTAATCCAGTGTAAAATGCAAAAACATTGAGTAAAAAAACACAATTTTTACATTTGGCCAGCAATCGATTTGTTATTTTACCAATAAACTGATCAAATTTCAGAACAAAACTTGTAGAAAATTTAATTCTAAACAAAACGGTATGATAAAAGTATACAGAAAGTGAACAGATAATCGATTAAAGGAAGTTTTATTGAAAACAGAACAACACACGTATTTCATTTGGCCGACAATAACTCTGTTGATTTCTTATTAAAGATCTGTAAAAAGTTAATGATTTTTACTTAAATTTAACACCTTAATTTTTTTACTAAAATTTCAAAATAAAATAATATTAAAACACAGTTTCAAAATAAAGAAATAAACATAAACAACAAACATAAATAATAAAAAAAATACACATGTTGAGCGGATAATTTGTTTTTCATAAGTTGGCACTACAATAACAGCTGATCAACAATGATGTGATTTGAAATGTAGAATTTTAATTCCTTGAGAGGTAACAACTGAGTTTTAGTCTACGTGTGTATTGTTCTGTTTGTCATATTGAATTTTAGTCCGTGTTAGCATTGTTTTGTCCATAGTAATTATTAAATTGTTGGAGTAGTAATGCCATACTTATTTTCAACTGAAGAATACGCCAATATGGTGTTTATTTACGGTATATGTGAAGGCAATGCTACAATCGCTGTGGAAGAATACAGACAACGTTACCCTTATCGTAGAATTCCAAATGCTAGAACCATTATTTCTACATTTCGTACGTTACGGGAAACAGGATCACTTCCAAGCGTAAAGATCCAGTCTGACCGCCCTCTCCAACATGATGTTAATGTAGAAGAAAACATTATTGCTGCTGTTGAACGTAGTCCAGGTATTAGTACAAGACGTATTTCAAAGCAGTTTAGGGTTTCGCAAAGTAAAGTTTGGAAACACCTAATAAGAACAACCTTTATCCCTACCATAAACAAAAAGTACAGCATTTACAACCAGGAGACAATGAACATCGCTTGGAGTACTACAATTGGTTAGTCAATCATCGTCAACTCTTTAAGTAAATTTTATTTACCGATGAGTCACAGTTCACTCGTGATGGTATCAACAATTTACAAAACCAACATTCATGGGCAAAAGAGAACCCTCATGCAACAATTGAACGTAACTTTCAATACCGTTTTAACATTAATGTATGGTGTGGTGTTATTGATGATAAGCTAATTGGACCGTTTATTTTTCTAGAGCGCTTAACAGGTCAGGCGTACTTACAGTTTCTTCAAGAAGAATTACCGACATTGCTGGAAGATGTTCCTCTTGCAACGTGACACAAGATGTACTTCCAGCATGATGGCGCACCGCCACATTTTTCAAATGATGTTTCCACCTATCTAAATCATCAGTTCCCAAATAAATGGATCGGTCGTTGTGGTCCTATACACTGGCCACCAAGGTCACCAGATCATACGCCATTGGACTTCTGCATATTGGGATGGATGAAAGATCATGTTTACGAGGTCAAAGTAAATTCCCGTGAGGCGTTACTTGATGGAATTAATGAAGCCTTTGTGCAGTTAAAGGAGAGCCCCCTAGAACTACGAAAAGCAACAAGAGCAATTCTTAAACGAGCAGAAAGATGCATTGAAGCTAATGGCAACATTTTTGAGCATTTACTGTAATTTTATTACATAACTTTACATTACAGTTTTCAATAAAACTTCCTTTAATCGATTATCTGTTCACTTTCTGTATACTTTAATCATACCGTTTTGTTTAGAATTAAATTTTCTACAAGTTTTATTCTGAAATTTGATCAGTTTATTGGTAAAATAACAAAGCGATTGCTGCCAAATGTAAAAATTGTGTCTTTTACTCAATGTTTTTGCATTTTACACTGGATTACTCAAAAACTACTCATCTTACAGTTCTGGGACCTGTTCTAATCAATTTTTCAGGTAGAAAACCATAAGAAACAATGGCATTTGCCCCTAAATTTAACTTCCCAGAATTTCAGAGAGTCTTCATTCACTCAGCGGAACTGAAATCCAGGCGAAATCTTTAACCCTGTATAACTCGCTAACGAAACATTTCCGGACCTATGTTTATATAACTTTTTTTCATTATTTTTACATATTGAATGAGCTCTCAAAGCTACCGCATATCCTCGTGAATCACCCTGTATAGTATCATTTCTGATTTTGGATGAATTTTGTACAAGCACAGTTTTTACAAAAAAAATTCAAAGTTCAATATCATTGGTAGTGGTACTCAGGGGAATAATTCATTCTTCAATAATCAACCACAAAAGTCAAGTGCATGGCATTTTTCCTGTTATTCTGGAGTGAATGCAATGTTGAACATATAGATAATCATTCCTGATTAGGAATGAATTTTGTACAAGCACAGTTTTCAAGAAAAAAAATTCCAAAGTTTAATACCAGTTATAGGTATCCTCTTGGGAATTCTTGAATAATCAACCACAAAAGTGAAGTGAATGGCATTTCTTCTGTTATTCTGGACTGAATGCAATGTTGAACATATATAGAATCAATCTTGATCACGAATGAATTTTGTACAAGCACTGTTCTCACGAAAAAGAAAACATCAAAGTACAATATTTGTAATAGTGATACTATGAGGAATTCTTGGAAAATCAACCACAAAAGTCAAGTACATGGCATTTCTTGTGATATTTTATCCTGAGTGTTATGTTGAACATATAGAGAATCGAATCTGATTCCGAATGGATTTTTTACAAGCACAGTTTTCACGAAAAGAAATTTCATAGTTTAATATCAGTAATAGTGTTACTAAGGGTAATTCTTGAATAATCATCCACAAAAGTCAAGTGCATGTCATTTCTTCTAATATTCTGGACTGAAAGAAATGTTAAACATATATAGAATCATTCCTGATCAGTAAAGGATTTTGTACAAGCACAGTTTTGATGAAAAAAATTCTAAAGTTTATTACAAGTTATAGGTATTCTCTTTGGAGTTCTTGAAAAATCAACCACAAAAGTCAAATGCATGACATTTCTCCTGTTATTCTGGATTTAATGCAATGTTGAACATATATAGTATCATTTCTGATCTTGATTGAATTTTGTACAAGCATAGTTTTCACGAAAAAAAATTCCAAATTTTTTACCATTTATAGGTATACTCTTGGGAATTCTTGAATAATCAACAACAAAAGTCAAGTGCATGGCATTTCTTCTGTTATTCTGGACTGAATGCAATGTTGAACATAATTATATAGTATCATTTCTGATTTTGAATGAATTTTGTACAAGCACAGTTTTTACAAAAAAAATTTCAAAGTTCAATATCATTAGTAGTGGTACTCAGGGGAATAATTCATTCTTCAATAATCAACCACAAAAGTCAAGTGCATGGCATTTTTCCTGTTATTCTGGAGTGAATGCAATGTTGAACATATATAAAAAAATATATATATAGATATGTATAAATATATATATATATATGTTCAACATTGCATTCACTCCAAAATAACAGGAAAAATGCCATGCACTTGACTTTTGTGGTTGATTATTGAAGAATGAATTATTCCCTTGAGTACCACTACTAATGATATTGAACTTTGAATTTTTTTTTGTAAAAACTGTGCTTGTACAAAATTCATTCAAAATCAGAAATGATACTATATATGTTCAACATTGCATTCAGTCCAGAATAACAGAAGAAATGCCATGCACTTTTTTTTTTTTTTTTTATTGACTTTTGTTGTTGATTATTCAAGAATCCCCAAGAGGATACCTTTAACTGGTAATAAACTTTGGAATTTTTTTCCGTGAAAACTGTGCTTGTACAAAATTCATTCCTGATCAGGAATGATTCTATATATGTTCAACATTGCATTCACTTCAGAATAACAGAAGAAATGCCATGCACTTGAATTTTGTGGTTGATTATTCAAGAATTCCCAAGAGTATACCTATAAATGATAAAAAACTTTGGAATTTTTTTTTCGTGAAAACTGTGCTTGTACAAAATTCAATCAAGATCAGAAATGATACTATATATGTTCAACATTGCATTCAATCCAGAATATGACAGTACTGTCATAAACTGTACCTACATAATACCTTAGTAGTATTTATCAAATCAAACAAATTGCTATCGCTGAAGGAATCACTTACTCAATTATCTAATATTCTATAAGATTTATAAAAACTGCAAACTTTATCATGTAAGGAATTTAAACTATATAACCACTTTCTTGTTTCAAGCTCCAATGAGTTATTGTAATTATAATTCAGAGCTGATTTTAAACAGGAAACAAATATGAAAATGTACTATCCTGCTCTGTTTGTGATAGATGATTTGAATATGCATCTGAATCTAAATTGTCCTTTTCAACTGAATTTACCATTTCCTCTTCAAATGGAAAATCATTTTTAATACTCTGATTGAGAGTCTTCGGATTAGCATTCTTTTGTAATGTAGAATTTCTATCAATTTTTCTAAAAGCATAGGTGTAATCATCATTATTCAAGATAACCCGCTCTGTTCGTGATAATTGATTTGAATTTACAATTTCCTTCTCAAGTGAGAAAAAAATTTGTACACTCTGATTGAGAGTCATTAGAACAATATTATTATTTTTTTGTATTGTAGAATTGATGTTCACTCTTTTAAAAGTATAGGTGTAATTATCATTATCCAAACATGAATTGAACACTGTCAAAATAATTGTTTCCTTTTGAAGGACTATAAGTCGAATGTAATAGGATCACAATCCAAAAACTGCAATTGAATATAATGAACCATATCAAACTTTCTGAAACCCTCCGTACACCTCTCTCCATTCTCTCTCTGTAACGGTTCATAATATACTGATCCACAATTGGAGTGGAGAAAACTGGTTTGCAAACTTATGCAGGTTCAAACATGAAAACTAAATTTCATTTTTACTCTTTATAAGTGGCCTACTATAAAATAGACCAGCTTTTCCACTCAACCTTCAGTCTTCACCCAGTGTTCAATGTGAGATTCATACAGAACCACCTATCAAGCGAATCCAAGGAATAAGGTAAGGCCTTTCAAAAATATACAATAAATATAATATACATACATCAAATACTTATTTCGATTTAATTTCTGATCATCTTTTTCATATAAAATCATCCAAACTTGATTTGAGATGATTAAATGAGACTAATTCAACCTTCTCCATTTTTAATCTGATATTGTCAAAACTATTTTTAAGTTTTTTCTATTGTTTCTTCAAACTATCTTTGTATGTTACCAAATCCACCTTTTCATTATCAAAGTCAGATCTTGTTAGTACCGTTTTCTTATGCTCACATAACTGATTGTCTAAATATTACTTAGCGTCTATCTCATTACTTTTACCATGTGAAACATGTCCAAACCTTTCCACAGACATGATGTAACTGAAAGGCTAAATACGACACTAACTTTAACCTTCCCTAATACATTTCTACTCAGCCAGATTAAAAATAACCTCCCACAATTGATTACTATCTGTGATTGTTGTTATATGATGATCATTGCTACATCCATCCTCAATTACAATATATAAGAACTCATACACTTCAGATAATTTATAATTATTTGGCCGCTTTATAATTTTTATTTCTGCCAATGAATTTCATTATTGTTGAATTACAACTTTGCTTGGTTCTCTTATCGCTTTAGATGATATGATTACTCTTTATCACAGATAACATTCGATTTTACTTGAGTGGTACTTTGACTAGGCTATCTTTCCTTTCTATTTTATAATTCTATTAAAGCTCAATAGTTCATTTCAAAAATATTTTGTGGTGCTAAAATACCACGTGACAATGATTATGGGGAATTAGATCGATGAAAAATGAAAATGGAAAATAGAACAAGAGAAGCCAAACGGACAAGAAGAAGATGAAGAAAATATTGTTGAATAAAAAGAAGAGTATATTCTGTGAAAACAGGAGACAACATCTCGAACCATCCGGATTCACAAGCAAGCAAGAAGGGTTGAGGGGGAGAAGTGGCTAGACCTGATTCTTGAAACCTCCTTTTGCTGAGTTGAAGGCTTGGCAACAGAGTTCAGCTCCAATTAGGGTCGAAAAGGCCCAGAGAAAAGGTGACATTGGTCTCGACCTCGCTCTTCTTCTTCTCCTTCACTTTTTTCTTCTTCTTCAGCTTCCCTTCTTCTTTTTCTACTACTTCTTCTTCTTTCTCTCCTTCTTCCTCTTTTTCTTCTTTATGTACCTTGCATCTACTTCTTCATCACGTTTTTAAGTGTTTCTTGTTTTAGATATGAGCTGAAAATTGCTTGAAGTTACTCTACAAAATGGGAATATGGCTCCAACTTTTTCTTACACTGCTTGGCAATACAATATAATATTTAAACTGTACCTGCCTCGGTAGTTGTGATTTTTTCATGTGAATATTTTCTAGAGTTTGTAATGGCTCAATAACTGAGATAGTTTTTAGTTTACTAAGGCCCGCATGCAGATACACAGTTTCAACGAAGAAATGCCAGCTGTTCGTTTGAACCCTGAATGAAACACATTCTAATATAATGCAACAATATCTACAAGTGAACGTGGTTCAGCGTTGAACATAGCTAGTGCATATGGCCCAAAGTTGGTGATTATCAAAGTTAGTAGACTGTTCTGGGTGATTGTGATGATTTTAATTCCGCAACAAATTTTGTGATGTAATTCAGTTGTCAGTATTTTGAACTTCTCCAGCTGAAAAATTGTTATTTACAATGGATCCCCATATTTTGTATCTGTTCTTTTTTCCATGTCACATTGTCATTAATTTGGACCCTCCCATTTCCACTTTCTCACATTCTCAATTACACTCTCGTGCCTTCCTATTACTCTCTCTCTCTCTCTTTGAAAATAACTGAAACTGTCCAGCCCTAGAACGATCACATGACAACCACCCCCACCCATCCCACAAGTACAAACCTATAAACTTGTTATAGAATAAATTGTATATATATTATATAAACTTATGTTATTTTAACTGTCCACTGCATACTGCTGTATATTACTGAAAGTTGATTACCCTGATCTACTTTCAGCCTAATCCATTTTAATAATAATTAATGATTTGATCTCACTTACTTATATAATTATTTTACTTTATTAATTTTCTGTTTTTTCTCTTAAATCTTCATATTAATTGAAACTTTTAGAATATTTTCATTCTTAAATAAATCCTCAGTTGAATTAATGAAATTAGCGTTTTGGTAGAGAGTTAGTGGGAAGGATACTTCAAATGTTCTTTCCGAAGAATGGACATTGATATTTATTTATTTATTTATACATTAATAGATACCATCATTCTCAACTATGAATGATTGGGAAAGGAACAACAGGCTTAAAGCCCAAAACTGTTCCTTTCCCAAATTTAGATAGAAATTGTTCAAAAATAGGTTATGTTTACACTACACGTTTTTTGTCCAATTTTGAGTCCAAAATATTTATAAACTAGGAATTTAGAATTTAGGAAAGTTGAAAACCAGATTAAATAATAATACTTCACTAAATCATCACTAATAACTGAAAATACTGTATTAATAATTGAAAATTTTAAAACGCGAAAAGAAACTCAAACGTACTCCTAAAACAACAGCTGTCAATCTACTGTCCAAATGTGTCCAAAGCTCCGCCAATTTATGTAGATGCATAACAATATTATCTATTTTATTTATAGTTATTACAAATTGTTTTTTTCCATATCATATACAGCTCAATAATTATTTTCTTAATTTATATTTTGTAAATTCATCTATAATTTTGCTGTATTATAAGCTATTGTATATAAGTTGTGGTGGTCCTATTTAAATGCCTCACGTTGCGTCGGCAAATTAATTATGTAACGCTCCTTGGGGGGTTCCTGGTTTTTTGACTTGAATAATGCCCCAGACGGAGACGTCACACAGATATAAAATCTTACACTGAATCCTCGGTGTTGTAATCTCAAATTTATAAGAGTGTGGATGAATACTATAGAACACCAGGCTGAGAGATTCAGTATAAGATTTAATTTAATAGTCCAAATCGCAGGAGGCACAAACTCCTGCACATCCTTGATCTGTTCAATGACTATCTCTATGAGAATAATATTCTTTGCAAGTATGCGTCGTAGTGTAGCAATTGCTAGACACCAGATTCAGAGACCTTAAATTATTACCTGTATTGTAGACAGTGCACAAAATCAAACAGGTCGAGCAAGGAACTTGGTGCATATAATTTGCGGGATTGCGCCACTAATAAATTCCGACGGTCTAGGCTAGGTTTGATATACCAAATGCCGTTCGGAAAATACTTCGCGGACAGAATCTTTCCAAGTTCCAGGCTCTATTGTATGATTCTTTACGCTGTAGCTGCTCTGCTCTGTGGTGGGAACCTTTATTCCTAAGTCGAAGTAGGGCACAGATAGAAGCTGAGATATTGGCAGGTAAGGACAGGGAACGTATGATCTCAATCTGACCCCACTTAATACTTCCACTTAGATCTGTTCCTTGAACCAGATTTGGATCAATTATTTCAATGATCGTTTTTGATCGGTGCTTAACAAGTACAAACGTGCCAAACACAAAATCTGAAGGGCTAAAGAAATAATCGAACTCAGGAAATAAAGTATTAGATTTGGAATATAATGAGCAGTAATAATAATTAATGAACAGTACAGTTTCAAGATTTGAAACTTTTGAATAATTTTCTGCTGACAGGCTTATTTGAATTAGTGCTATGATGCTGGGCTATCATGCACATTCTTTTTACAAAGTTTCAAGATTCTTAAAGATAAATTATGATTCCAATGATTTAACTAGAAAATATGACAATATGTGAAATTTAATCAGGGTCGTGGTTCAGGCAGATAAGAACAGTTAAACGACCACAAAACTTACAATTACAATTCAGTACACTTGGGCTATTTGCGCTTTCGACGTGGCCATTAATAATTAGCGAAGAAAAAATTGAAGTAATTTCTGTACTTTTCGAAGCAAAGGGTGTGGCCCCATAAAAAAAGAGAACTCACGTGATCCTTCTTGGTATGGTGGTTTCTTTGAATTAATTTAGATTCGATGGTTCGTCCAAACTTCAATCTTCAGCACATGGGAGATTTTTTGTAAATTAATTATTTCCTTCACTGATAAAAAATGAATAATAAACTTTAGATTCATGGAAGTAATCAATTGATAGAATAATTTTACAAATATAACGAATAATATTGCCTCATATATAGGCTAACATTTAAAATACATAAAATTAACAAATAAGAATCTCACTAGAAAAATGGTAACTTTTAGAACAAGGTCTTTACAGTGAAGGCATTAAAAGGGAAGTAGTGTCTCTCTTCTCGAAAAACTTTTGCTGAGCAGTTCCGTCTTACTTAATTTGCACAGAATTTTGCTATTGGTGGAAATAGTATGACATATACATAACGTCAGAGATGAGTAAGAGAATTGTTCTTGCTTTACAATAAATAAACTCAAATTATCTGCCTTTTATTAGTAATTAAATTCTCTTCATATTTCTCCTTATTCAATATAAAATGTGTTACCGCATATGACAAGGCCTTTTCTAGTTGCTGATAACAAAAATAGAATATCATGTTTGAATATCATCTCTTTTTGGTGTCATTTTTCCGACCTATGATTGGCCTGAACGGGTTACAGAGATTTTTACATTAGTTCTTGTGGTTGATTCTATGATAATTATTATATAATATTGATATTTCATACAAGAGATTATTATTACATTAATAGATAACATAATATGAATATTACAATTTTTATCAATGATAATGCTTGTATCATGACCATGCTCGCTTTTATAATATCTAACATGCTGTATATTTCCATTAATAAATTATTTTAACAATAATAAATATATTTTCATTTTGAAACTCTTATCCTTATTACAATAGTTATTGGTTTTTGGAAGTAATTATATCATCGTTTTGGAACGTAAGTTCAGCAGTACAAATAATTTATTTTGAATAATTTCTTGATTGCATTCAAAAGAGCTGTTCACTCACATAAAAAATCTGGTGTGGCGCACTCACACAACTTTCCTTGCCGTTATGATTTGATCACCTGACGCTAGTGTTCTCGCGCATATCAAGTCTACTTATAAACAAAGATCCAAGCCAGCTTGTGATAAGACAATAACGTTGGAGACATACGAGGTCTGCTATCTCTTCATATGAATCATTTAATAGAATCAACAGTTGCCAACAGTTTGCAATAATTGGATAATCACATTTTCTCGAATTTCGAGCTTATTTTTAATTTTAGGTGAAAATGTTACTGGACATTAATTGTAGAGATGCTCATGCTTAATCTTTTCCACTCGAAATTTTTTGTTTAAATTGTACCTGAAGCCTGATAATTGAGAATCTAAAATCAAACTTTGCATAGATGGGGCGGAGCTCCTGAAATTTTTACAGATATGGGACTTGTGGCAGTTGATAGAGCTTATCGATGACTATTCTAGGTATAACTTTAATCAAAATCGTTGGAGCCGTTTTTGAGAAAATCGCGAAAAACCCTGTTTTTGACAACATTTTCGCCATTTTAGCCGCCATCTTGAATCGCATTTGATCGAAATTGTTCGTGTCGGATCCTTCTATTGTAAGGAGCTTACGTTCCAAATTTTAAGTCATTCCGTTAATTGGGAGATGAGATATTGTGTACACAGACGCACATACACTCATACACACACACACACACACACACACACACACACACACACACACACACACACACACACACACACACACACACACACACACACACACACCACACACACACACACACACACACACACACACACACACACACACACACACACACACACACACACACACACACACACACACACACACACACACACACACACACACACACACACACACACACACACACACACACACACACACACACACACACACACACACACACACACACACACACACATACAGACCAATACCCAAAAACCAATTTTTTGGACTTAGGGGACCTTGAAACGTATAGAAATTTAGAAATTGGGGTACCTTAATTTTTCTCGGAAAGCAATACTTTCCTTACCTATGGTAATAGGGCAAGGAAAGTAACAAAGTTGTAACCTCTAAATTTGATGGTTGACTATAAACAATTATTTACAAATTATTCGCAATAAACTATAATTTTCAATAAATAATTCTTCCAAAATATGCTGTATAGAACGGTGCTCTTATCTCAGTTTCAGCTGTTGATAAGTATAATCTTCATTGCTATCAGGTAACAGTACATTTGATACTCTTCCTAGCCTTTGACAATAATAATGTCTTCTATTTCTTTGATTTATTTTATTTTATGGTCTCAATAATTTTAAGATGTCACACAAAAGGCCACAAGATATTTGAAATATGTATTGTGAGACAAGTCCAAACAAGAAATATTTGAAAAATCTGATATTGGGTCATAAATGCTATTTTAACACTCATCTTCCACTTAAATCCACACTTAAAACTAAAACAAGAAATCGTGCACTTTGGCTATGAAAAAATAATTGATTGTTCCTATCATAGGATACAATCTACAATAAATAATGAGGTCTCTTTGGATCCTTCATTACAAACAAATTCGAAATTTCATTTGATCCTTGACTATAACAAGCAAAAACAATAATTTCAATAATAATATCCTCTTAGGATTTCAAAAACATTAATACAAATAATATAGATTTTCAACATTCAAGGTGTAGAGTTTCGACTCTTTGACTTGGGTCTTGGACAAATTTTTGTAAAGAAGATTGTTCTCGGAGACATTATAAATCGTCTACTCTTTATCCGCGCAATTCACTTTGGCGCTTACAGGTGCATACAAATAGGGTCACAAAGAAAGTGAGTCTAGAATCTTGCATGAAAATTAGTGTCTGACTGACTTAATTAACTTAAGATATGTTCCACAATATTTAATTTTCGAAAATAATTACTCATTTTTCATTTGAGGATGAGTAATTTCGTTTTTTTTTCAACTCTTTTGGTAATTGGTTCACATACAACAGAAACAGTAAGGGACCCAGAATTGAGCCTTGAGGTACTCCAGCCTGGACCTCCAGTTTTTGAGATTTAATTTTTACTATTTCATTCCCATCCACCTTGGTAAGCTCAACACACTGGTTTCTACCTATGAGATATGATTCAAACCAATTTAGTTCTATACCATTCACACCTACAGTTTTTAGTATTTCCAATAATATTCTATGGTTCACACAATCAAAAGCTTCGGATAAATCAAGAAATATTGCGGCTGCCTTCTCACCTGAATCTATTATATCTATTAGTCTTTCAACAAGGGATACTATTGCAGTCTTAGTAGATTTCCCTTTCTGGAACCCATGCTGTTCATCACATATGAAATTAATTTCTTCCAGGTGCATCAATAACCTATTTAAAACTGCTCTTTCAAAAATTTCACTTATTACATTTAGAATGCTAATGGGTCTATAATTTTCAACTCTTTTCAGAATCACCGCTCTTGAAAATTGGCAAAATTTTTCCTTGTTTCAGATCATCAGGGAAAATACCCTGCTCCAGTGAAGTATTAAGGAGATGCAATAAAGGGTCCAGTAATTCATTTCCACATTCTTTTAAAATTTTGCTTCAGACCCCATCCAATCCTACTGTTTTTTTGTTATTCAAACTTTTTATTATTCTTGACAACTCATCTCTTGATAATGGATGAAATTTAAATACCTTTTCAATTGGCTCAGCATTTAATGTAGTTGTATTATAAGTATTAGTGTTCAGTGACTTTTGGAGATTATATGCAACCTGTTGATAATATTTATTGAAAAAGTTACAAATGTCTATACTATCATTCATATAATTTCCATGTTCATCGATTATCCTAGGGACATTAGTAACTGTATCCTTTTGAGCTTCTCTCCTATTTCTATTAATTACCTCCCAAACAGCAGAGTTAAAATTGGTACTAGTTGTTAATATTTCAGCTGTTTTCTTACACTTAGCTTTCTCACTTCTTTTGCATAGTTTTTCTTTAGACATTTGTATTTGACCTCACTCGGAACATCCCTCACTAATTTAAATTCCTCATAAGCTTCCCTAACAATATTTCTTTGAGTAAGAACATCTTCAGTTATCCATTCATCTACTTTGTTTAATTTACTTTTTACGTTGACTTTTTTTATCAGACAGCATACACTAATGTGAAATCTTAGGGTATCAATGAATTGCTTATATTTGTAATTTAGGTTACAACTGTTATAAACACTACTCCAATTTTCTTGAAGCAGTTCCTGCTTCAAACAATTCATATTTCTTAGCTCATATTGCTGAATTTCTTTCACAAAAGTTTTTTTTCTGCTTGGATTCTGGCCCTGCAACTTAACATCTAAAATTTGATAGTTATGATCTGATAGATCTGAGCTACCTAACCTGACATAACAACCTTTTATATTTGTGAGGATATTATCAATAATTGTCTGTGAAGTTCGAGTTACTCTTGTATATTCGTGAACCTTAATTTCTAAATTATTCATATTAATAGTATCTCTAATATCCTCTGTCATTTTATCCTGCCTGGCAAAATCGGTATTGGAATCTTCCTAACTTGATTTATTTCCTTTATTTTTAAGCCATGCTCTGTGAAAATAACAATGTCAGGATCCTGCTGTTTAAGAAATACTTCTAATCTGTCAATTTTGTTGCGAAGATACTGAATATTTTGATGATAAATACTAAAAACCTTACCATCTTGTGCTACTCTATCTCTAGCATTTGTAGCTATTTCCCTTTCCCTGTTTTGAGCCAATTTACTAAAAAATCGTTATTTGTTTTTTTGACTGTTTTTAAACCAGAGGATTGCAAACGGCTTTCAATCAGCTCTGCCAATCTATTACAGAAGATTACTTTGCCAGATCGATTTAGATGCAACCCATGATTAGTGAAGTTATGTCTTTTCAGCCTTTCATTTAGAAAACAAATCCCCAGTTGTTTAGAATTCTTATTTTTTAGGCTGTTGATTGTATTATGGATTGATTTGTTTGTCGAATTGATTGCTTCATTTAATTCTGGCCTATCAAACCTATTAGGAATAGTACTTATTATTAAGTTTGTTTTTTTGCTGAGTGGCACAATTTCCTTGATTTTTTCTGTTACTTGAGGAAGATGATTCAAGTTAGGTTCATTTATATTATTTGAGCCACCCAGTACAATTAGATAGTCATTTTCATTAAAGTCTTTAGTTTGTTCCCTAGCTGACTCTACAACTTTATTAATTGATGCACTTGGCTTGAAAAAACATTGGACATCAAATTTGTTTTTCAATCTTTTATCAAGGAGATCACTGCAATCACGTCCATGACTGGATGTCAGTAGCAGAACTCTCCCTTTCCTATCTTTATTTCCCTCAGCTATATTTTTGGTTGCTGTCTTCAAAACCTCACTGTACGTTTTATTTCGACCATTTTCAGAGCATTTCCCATCATTTAGGTTAGATTCTATTTTTTTGCATTTGGACGGAGGTTCTATCATACATTTAGTATTATCAAATTTAGATTTTAGTTTCTTTATTTCCTCTGACATTAGACTACATTGATTTTTTAGATTTAGTATTTCTTTTTTATGGTCTTCATCTTGTAATTTTATAATCAGTTCTAAAGATTTAATTTCTTCTAAGTTACCATCCCTAACCTTTCTTCCCCAGACGTTTTTAGAGTTACTTCTAAATTGGTTTTTTAAATTAGTGTGGCTACTTTGTAGTTGAGCAACTTTTTCGGCTAAAGTAGTTTGAAGAGCTGGGGTTTTTGGTTTTGGGAATGCGTAAGTACTCCCGCCATGTTTACATTTCTATTATTAACCTTCGGTGTTCTACTTGAGCTCATCTTCCTATCTAAGAAATTATATTACTTGCAATAATAATAATTGATTTATACATGATAGGAATTTAATTTGGTTATAATTCTAGTCAAGTAAACTATCTATGTTTATTTTTAAATCTCGAAAACCTAACCTCAAACTAACCTCTAAACGGTGTTTGGCTTATTAAAATAGAATTAAGAATTAAAATCTAAAACAAAATGATAAAATGTGATCAAGAAACAATTAATAATGAAATAAACACAAAATTTGTACTTATCCGTGACTATTTATAACACAAAATCTTCCAAAACCCAGGAGCGAAATTATGTAGTACTTTCATTCACAACCTCTCAAGGTCATCCCAATGAATGATCAAGCAGGCTATGAACTTTACAATAATTTTACACTTTGACTTCATATTTCGAAGTTACTTCATTGAATTTAATTAAATACATTTGTTTTCATTTTTCATCCTTCCTCTATCATTTCAATCTATTCATTATTAATTATCTCATTTCTTCTGATATGTTGATATATTTTCTTCATATATTATGTTTGATATATATGTTGTTATATTACAATATATATATTATGTTGATACACTTTAGTTTATCGGCCGCGGAATCTAGCATTAAGACCTACATAGATCGATAGACAAGATCAATACGAGATCAACCATGTATAACATTGTTGTCGATTTTCAAGGATTAGCTGAAAAAACATGGCGGAAAATTAAAAATTTTTATTTTTAATAATTTTTTTATGGCTGAAATATGTTTAAAACTAGTGCAATCTTATGTACAATAATCCAATGAAACTAATTTCAGGTTCCTATAACTTCAGTAGTTTTTGAGATATTGCAAAAAATGTGCAGAAAAATGAAAATTTTTTGCTTTAAAAAAGGTTAACTTGTTTTCATGATGATTGATAGGTATTTTAAACTATTAGATTTAGTAGAATGATAAATTCTAAAGAAAAAATGTTCAGTCACTTGATAGCCTAAACTCAAAATTATTCAAGATATTTGGGAAAATAAAAAAAATTGCACACTCAATACTCTTCAATTCTCATATTTAATTTTTTTTTACTACTTTCAGTGACTACTAAATTGGCCTTATTTCATTGGGATTTTTGCAGGGAATTCATTAGAATAGATTTGAGGTTGGAAAATTTTATAGATTATTAAGATATTTGAAAAAAAAATACAAGAAAATGTAGTATTTTAGCTTTAGAAGAGTTCAATATGTTTGCATAGGCATAGTGCAGACCGATATTGAGGATCACATTTTATTCAGCTTCCAATGCAAATCAGAAGCTTTAAAAGATTGTAAAAATAATTGAATCAACTCAAGCTTTTCCTAACCTACGCTTTTTCCCAATGTAAGCTTTTCCTAACCCAAGCTTTCCCTATTCTAAGCTTTTCCCAATCTTACCTTTTTTCCTAACTTAAGCTTTTCCTAACCTTAGATTTTCCCTAATATAAGCTTTTCCTAACCTAAGCTTCCCCTAACCTAAGCTTTTCTCAAACGTAGCTTCCCCTAACCTAAGCTTTTTCCTAACCCAATGTTTTCCCAATCTTAGCTTTTCCTAAACTTAGATTTTTCCTAATCTAAGCTTTTTCTAACCTAAGCTTTTCCTTACCTAAGTTTTTTTCTAACCTAAGCTTTTCCTAACCTAAGCTTTTTCTAATCTAAGTTTTACTAACCCAAGCTCCCCCAACCTAAGCTTTTCCTAACCTAAGCATTTACTACTCTAAGTTCTACCTAACCTAAGCTTTTCCTAACCTAAGTTTATTCCAGACCCAGCCTTCTCTAACCTAAGCTTTTCCTAACCTAAACTTTTTCTAATCTGAGCTTTTCCTAACCCAAGCTTTCCCCAACCTAAGCTTTTCCCAAACCCAGCTTCCCCTAACCTAAGCTTTACCTAACCCAAGCTCCTCCTAACCCAAGCTTTTCCCAACCTCAACTTTATCCTAACCTAAGCTTTTCCTTATCTACGTTTTCCTAACCCAAGCTTTCCTCAACCTAAGCTTCTCCTAACCTTTTTCTAATCCAAACTTTTCCTAACCCAAGCTTTCCCTAGACCCAGCTTCCCCTAATCTAAGCTTTTCCTAACCTTAGCTCTTTCCTAACCTATGCTTTCCCTAACCTTAGCTTTCCCTAATCTAAGCTTTTCCCAACCTAAGCTTTTTCCTAACCTGAGCTTTTCCTAAGTTGAGCTCTTTCTAATGCAAGTTTTCCTAACCCATCTTTCACTGACCTAAGCTTTTCTCAGACCCAGCTTCCCCTAACCTAAGCTTTTTCCCAACCTGAGCTTATCCCAACCTCAGCTTTTCCTAATCTAAGCTTTTCCCAACCTAAGCTTTTTTTCCTAATATAAGCTTTTCCTAAACTAAGATTTCCCTAACCTGAGCTTTTCCTGACCCTAGCTTCTCTCAACCTAAGCTTTCCCTAATCTAAGCTTTTCCTAACCTAAGATTCCTCTAACCTAATATTTTTCTGATCCAAGTTCCTCTTAACCTAAGCTTTCCCCAATCTAAGCTTTTTCTAAACTAAGTTCTCCCTAGGTAGCAAAAAATGGAGTTGTAATATTTTTATTTGCCCAAAAATCTCGAACAATTTTGAGTTTAGGTAATCAAGTGACTAGACATTTTCTCTTTAGAACTTAACATTCTACTAAATCCAATAGTTTAAAATGCCTATCAATCACCATGCAAACAGGTTCACCTTTTTTTTCAGCTAATCCTTGGGAATCGACAACAATGTTATACATGGTTGATCTCGTCTTGATCTCCTCTATCGATCTATGTAGGTCTCAATGCTAGATTCCGCGGCCCATATACTGAAGTGCAGCCGGCTATGAACTTTACAATAATTTTACACTTTGACTTCATATTTCGAGGTTACTTCATTGAATTTAATTAAATACATTTGTTTTTATTTTTCATCCTTCCTCTATCATTTCAATCTATTCATTATTATTTATCTAATTTCTTCTGATATGTTGATATATTTTCCGTTGATGATGTGTTTTTATTTCTTTTTCGCAGGTGTCTGGGCTGAGGTAGGCTGTTGAAAGCATGGTCACTGTAGCTTGAGGCAGATGAATAAATCAGGTTGGTAATTTTTAAAGTTGTCTTCAGACTAGTGTATTCTATTGATTTAAAGTTGATAATAATTTCTTCAAGTTGATGTTGATTTGATGATATTTTCTTATTAGCTGAGATGAGGCGGTTATCTTGATCGATTAGGCTGTAGGAAGGTACCAGCCCGCAAATATGTGATATAATGTGTAGGCTGTGATTATGAAAAGTTTGATAATCGATGTAGTCCCTGAATGTAGTTTCCAATTGAGTTAGATTTCTTCTTCAACAAGCTCCCATCTAGATTTGATTTTGGATTTGTTTCAAGTTCCCATTCCAATTTGCAACTATCCGTTTTATTAAACTTGGCTTAAAACGAACATGCCGACGAGGTAGATCAATTCCTTCAAATGTAGTTCCTCTTTGTTGGCCGGTGACATGTAGTTTTATATTCTTAAACCTGACATGCCGGTAATGTCCGTGGATTTTTCCAAATAGTGTTTTACTTTTGTGCATGCTGGTGGAAAGTCTGCTTGATTTTAACTTGACATGACTGCGGTGGTTGTAAGTCCTCTTGAGAATTACCCTTCTTTTCTGCCTGGTGGGAAGAAGAATGATATTCAATTTTAGCCTGACATGACGGTAATGTGTGTAGGTTTCATCAAAAATGCTTCTTCTTTTCTGAATGGTGGGGAGAAGTTTGGTGTTCAATTTCAGCCTAATGTGATGGTGGTGTAGATAGATCATGTTAGATGATTTTCTTCTCTGGTGTACTATGATCCTGCTGGGTTGTGGTTTTGATTTATTGGGGTTTTTGATTTTTCTGTTGTGGTTGTGTGACTTCTTAAAAGTTTTGATTTGTCTTCTGTTGCTTGGCGACCGATTATGATGTTTTCCCTTGATGGGTTTGTTTGTTGCAGGTGACTTCTTCGGTGGATCGGAGATACGGGTAGGCGGCGGTCCGGGCTGCTCTTCGACTCGGTGGACGGCTCTCTCAGGCTCCCTCGGTGCATGGATGGTGTCGTCCGTCAGTGGTGCAGGCTGTCCCTCCATGTGATGGATGGCGTCCTCGGGCTCCTCCTGGCGTCCGGTGCGGTGCGGGTCGACTCCAAGCTGGCTATCCTGGGTAGGTTGGTCACTCGTCTTTGTCAAATGTTTCTCTGTTTGTTTGATGACTTCCTCCTCGAGTATGTCTGCTTCCACATGCATGGGCTCCTTTAGGGCATGTCCTCCATTTCTGTCATTCTCTTATGTTCCTCCTGCGATACCTGGTCCAGTTGGTAATGGGGGTTGATTGCAGGCTCATCCAGACGCTCAATCACTGTTTGTTCACTAAACTTACGTTTGTTCAGCAGTACAAATAATTCATTTTGACTAATTTCTTGATTGCATTCAAAAAAGCTGTTCACTCACATAAACAAAGTTGTAACCTCTAAATTTGATGGTTGACTATAAACAATTATTTACAAATTATTTGCCAAAAATTATAATTTTCAATAAATAATTCTTCCAAAATATGCCGTATAGAACGGTGCTCTTATCTCAGTTTCAGCTGTTGATAATTATAATCTTCTTTGCTATCAGGTAACAGTACATTTGATACTCTTCCCAGCCTTTGACAATAAAAATGTCTTTTCTGTCTTTGATTTATTTTATTTTATGGTCTCAATAATTTTAAGATGTGTGCCGTGCTATGAATTTAGAAAGTTAATTTGGAATTTAGAATTTAGAAGCACACACAATATAACTTAATAAAAGGGATTCTTGATAAACATACCTAGTGCTAGAGAACGGGAATCCAGAAATGACAAGAGAGACAACGAAATAGAGAGAAGATATCAACTATATTGTCACCTCTTACAGTTAAATTCAACAATTAATAAAACAAAAGAAGTTACATCATGAAAACCGATAATAAAATTACTAAATTTAGAAAGTTATCTCTGATATAGATAATTTGGTAATAACCTACTGTGTCTGCTTTACATTAGAAACGTTTTAGATTGAATCATTTGAAGCTTAAAGGACTCTAATTTCAGAAAGAAGAATATGAAAGTTATCATAAATATTCTTCAGAAGTTAATCATAAATAACTATACATAATATGTTAAGAAAAGATCAACATAAAATTCAGGAAATTCTCAGAACATCCAGAACACACTTGGAAACTTTTAAAACACTATCAAAATGCTATCAAATGTCAATCATACCCATTCTTTATCGTTATAATTACTATGAAAGCAGCAAAGACAAATATTCCTAAAAAATCACATCACGGAATTCTACCTTGGAAAAATTATTCAAAAAATATATGTCATCAAAACAAATTTAGAAAAGGTTAGGGTCCTTGAAACTTCATTTGATCCTTTACAACTTTAAGATGAAAATTATTTTAAAACATTAATTTATCAATAAGGGACCTCTAAACATTTCGTATACTAATTCAACTTTTAGTAGTTTAGAAGATAATAAAATACAAATTTAAAGAAAACTGAAATTCCCAGCTGGATCCTTTCAGAGAAAATATGGCCTCACATTTCAATGTAAAGATACAACCGAAAATCCACTACTCAAAGCAAATTAATAAAATTAGTAATCTATCTATCCCCAATAATATCTCAAAATTACGATTTAACAAAAGTCTAATTGCGCACGTTTTTGAAAGTCTGTAGTCACTAAAACCCATTTTGTCACATTCGGAGTTCCTGGGACGTTCGTTTAATTTTGAAAAAAAAGTTGTTACCTCAAAGCTGTTTCTTCAACTCAATTTAGGCTCGGTGATTAAGCTCTATCATCAGGAGACAGCATACCCCAAGCTTCTAGGACTGCCATCGGTTCAGAGGCGTCTCAGCGGCTTAAAGACACACGTTCATGAACCCGTAAGTTGATGGACTCGTACGTTGATCCCATACCTTGATTGACCCGTACTTTGATGATCCCGTACTTTGATTGACCCGTACTTTGATGATCCTGTACTTTGACCGCTGTTAGAATAAAAAAATAAACTAGGATAATACAATTTAACTTAACTTCAGTTATTTAATAAAATCAACCTACTTTAGGTTATATAAAACTCAAGTCAATACTTATTACTTTAAAACATAAATAGACATTACCTACTTCAATCTCTTGATTTAATAGAAAATAATTTATTCGTAATCAGGGTTATGCCCTATACACAAAGCGATGAGTACATAGTATACCATAATAGGCCTACATAATTCACAAGTTGATTGAATTACTCCATAATAAGGTATTTCGAGTATTGTTATTAGTTTAGTCAGTTCTCTTACATAAATTACATATATAGTGTAATTTAAAAGAATAAATTACATGATAGGTGTTTCCTTGAGAATCAAGAAAGCTTTTCATTAGAATAGACAAACAAATGAAATCTATAACACAAAATACTGTCATTATTCAGGCTAATAGCTTCCTCTTCAAAAATAATTTAAATAAAAAAATATCTTAATTCCTACTAATATGTATTCTATATTTCTACAAAACATATATCGTTCATTTTCTTCCAACATTCATCAGTTTGAATTACCATTACCATCTTCCATTCAAATCAAAAGGACTATTCTCAATTATTACACTTTAATTACGGTACATTACAATAAATACTTTGATGGAAGCTTTCATCGATAATAATTTCCTCAATTATATTATAAATCTATGACGTACCTTTAGTATTGGTTATAGGAGGAAAATCTCCATTGTGAGGTGACAATTTGATACTCTCTCTCTTCTTAATTAAAGCAACTCCTGAGGCAAAGAAAACTAAAAATGCTGCTGGAACAAAAGGTTTCAGAGGCAAATACAAAAAGGCCTAAAGCTGGCATGAGAGCCATGATTAACACAAAGTTCTGATCAGACTACATTTTGTACTGCTTATGACAGAGGACAGACGCTGAGTGAATGCACTTCGCTTTTCTCGTCTTGCCGTGGACAGCTGTGTGATCGTCCATACTGGATAGACCTAACCAACGTTAACTGTGATTGGGAGTTACTATTTTCTAGAAAAATTTCCACCAATAGAAAGGAACGTTACAACTACAATTTAAGATACATTCTCCCAACAAGTGACAGCTATTTTTCCTTGACAGCTATAAATTCCTTGCCTTAAAAGGTCCTGAACTCGACTGATACTCCAAGAAAATCGTTGATTTTCTTAGTATCATTACTTCTACACACACACTTACAGAGTCGACACAACACACCGCAGAAAAGCAAAACAGCAAAATCCATTTTCATAACAGGCTAACTTCTCAGGCTAATTCGCATAATTCTCATCACTCACAATTGTAACAATAAATATTGTTACAGATGTCACAAAGTGAATAAGCCAGTATATATTGTAATCTACATAAATAAAGTACTCAATCAATCAATCAATCTCTTTCTCTATGTATTGTAACATACATAAATAAAGGAATCTAATCTAATCTAATCTCTTTTATAAACTCATGCTATTTTGATTATCCAATGTATATTGCTGTATATTACTGAAAGTTGATTACCCTGATCTACTTTCAGCCTACTCCATTTTAATAATCAATGATTTGATCTTACTTATTTTTTTATTAATTTTCTTTTTTTCTCTCTTAAATCTTCATATTGCTTAAAACTTCAAAAATATTTTCATTTTTAAATAAATCCTTAGTTGAATTAATGAAATTAACGTCTTGGTAGAGAGTTAGTGGGAAGGATACTCCGAATATTCTTTCCAAAGAATGGACATTGATGTGTCCAAAGCTCAGCCAATTTATGTAGATGCATAACAATATTCTAACAAATATTAAATATCTACTACAAATATTATAAAAAATATTATAAATTATCAATATTATATATTACAAATATTATTAATATTAATTAACAAATATTATATATTAAATATCTAATACAAATATCTATAGTTATTACAGATTGTTTTTTCATATCATATACAGCTCAATAATTATTTTCTCAGTTTATATTTTGTAAATTCATCTATAATGTTGCTGTATTTAAAGCTATTGTATATAAGTGTATAAGCCAGTATATATTGTAATCTACATAAATAAAGTACTCAATCAATCAATCAATCTTTCTCACACAATGCATTGTTTTTCTTAACATGCCCTTCCAAATTGCACCTATGCTCTTGTCACAGAGTTTGGGGCATCTAGAACAATGTCAGTTCTTATCGGGCAGCCGATGAAGTCGGATCGGAGTTTATCGCTGTCGAAAAACAACTTCTAAGCGTGTCTCAGCGTATCGGCCGGTTAGCAGTGAAAAATCATAGTGAATTTAATTCGTAGCAGTAATTTTAGTGGAATTTAGTAATCAGTAGAACCTCTACTTAGTAGAAATTAGTAATCAGCAACATGGTGAAGTGTAACAAATGTACAAAGGACATTGCACCGACAAAAGACGGGAGCAGCACGTGTGTGAGCTGCCAGGCACAATTTCATAACTCATGTGTCAGTGAATGTGTTACACGTGGTTCACAAAAATCTTGGAAATGTGTAAAGTGTTGCAGTGAGCAGACAGACACCATAGTTAAACCAACGATCGACTACGAGCGGGTTAATGAAATAATTGTGAAAGCGATTGCTGTCTTAAAAGAGGATATGAAGAACCAGTGGGACGTTAACAACAAGAAATTGGATAGCATACAGGAAGAGATGAGTAATATGAACAAAGACATTACTTTCCTTAAAACAAAAATGGACGAAATAGTTGAAAAAGCGACCAGTACAGAAACAAGGGTGCAGCAGCTAACTGATGATAATTGTAAATTGCATCAAGAATTAGCCGTTGCGAAGAGAGAAATTCACGATCTTCAAATACAAACTAGGAAAAACAACATAGTAATTTCTGGCATCCCAATTCAATCAAAAGGGACCAATGTATTTCCCATTATCATTAAGATAGCTGAACTCCTGAAACTTACATACTACCAAACAGACATCAACGCTGCCCATTGGCTCCCAGTCCGGGGGGGCGAGCCGAGATCTCAGTCAATTGTAGTTTCATTCGTGTCAAGACTGGTTAAAAATGAATGGCTCCTCGCAAGACGTCACAAAAGATTCCTGAAGGCGAGAGAAATCGACAACGATTTTCCAGACGTCCAAATTTATTTGAATGAACAACTCACTAAGGATACAAGTGTACTATTCAAAACGGCAAGGAGCATGATTAAGGAGAACAAGATGGCTTCCGTGTGGACAAACGATGGACGTGTGATGGCCAAGAGAACTCCAACATCTCGTCCATTCAGAGTGAATTGTCTAAAGGACCTGGAGGAGAGGACTCCACCCGCAACCGCCTCCGAGGAAGACGCCGCCCCCATCCAGGCCGACGGGGCGCCGCTACGCCCCACTGCAACCAACGCCAACTCAACCGCCAGCCTGGTCAAGTGAAGTGAGTGCCGCATCAATAGGCAAGTGTCTCCAGCCAGGTAACAACATCAATTTCCTCAGTTCTTCATTAAAATTCCAAAAACACGAGTAGTGTGATATCAGTGAAAATAATATTTTTATATGTATAATTATAAAAAGTAACACATTAGAACGATTGGTGAGAGTGTTTTAAAGATAGCCCATGCGGTGAAATAAACTGAATAAACTATCACTAGCATTTAACCCAATAGATCGTGAAATTCAAGCTATTTACTAACAATAATATATATTTATGTAATAAAAATAATAATTATTATTTCATCCTGATTGCTGAGGTACTACAGTAATACATGGGGGAGAATATATAGTGAAAGCATATAACATTAGGGTGAAATGTTATTGCTTTCTTTGAGGTTTTTGATTGTTTCTTTTTCCCCTCTCTCCCTATGGATTCTTGTTTTCAATGATTATTTAGCATCATATGTATATATTTGTTTTATAATATGGATATCTTTATTTTAGGTGGGATTTTATTATTCTCTTTGATGCTTTTTAATTGTCATTTTTTCTCTAAGGATTCTTGTTTTTCAATTATTGTTTCAACATCATATTTATTTTATATTTATATTGTATAAATATCTTTTATTTATGATCAATTCTACTTACTTTATAGCGAGCTCAATTCAATCCTTATCTAATTGGGTGCTAGTAAATCATTATTAAGGCTTATTACTCTCATCGTTTACTTTATCTAATAATTTTTCACTTGATTGTAACATGTAAGTTAAATGCAATACTTTCAAAAAGTCTTTACACATTCCTAATTTTATCAGTTGTTGGCTGGCTGATGCGCTGATGAGATATGAAAAAAATAAAATTTGTATCATGGATGACGATAATTATCTAGAGCGACCGATTATCGATTGTAAAGAGTTCGCTAATCTTGTTGATTACAATAACAGTTTTAATGGTGTTGGTAGTGATTGTTGTGGGTCGAATAGTTTCAGAGTGCTGCATCTGAATATTCGTAGCTATAATAAAAATTTTGACGAGTTGCTAATATTACTACAAGGTATAAAAATAAAGTATAATTGTATTATTCTCACAGAGGCATGGCTCAGAGATTGTAGTGATCTTGTGAGTCTAGAGGGTTTTAAGTTAATATGTAGCTATAATAGTATCAATCAGTGTGACGGTGTTGTTGTGTATTTAGACGAGACCTTATCAGCTACAAGCTGTCAGATCTCAATTGGTGAAGTCGCAACATGTCTGTCTCTATCTTTCGATTGGACCGGCATTCCATGCGAATTATTCTGTATCTATCGTAGCCCGTCTTCATCTTTGTTATCGTTTAACAACGGCCTTCAGGATCTACTGAGGTCCATGCCGTCTAATCATTCTAGCCTAAGAATTTTTGTAGGAGATATAAACTGCGACATACTCAATCCCAATCCTCAAGAAGAGAGATACCTTGACATACTATATGAATTTGGGCTAGTAGCTTGTATAGATAAGATTACTCGTCCCAACAGTAACACCTGCATTGATCATTTTTTCATTTCACTTCCACACAGATGCGAGGCTCACTCATCAATAATACGAACAGAGATTACTGACCACTTCATAATATGCCTGGATATTAATTGTAACTCACCAAAAGTGAACAACCCAGTCACAAAAGCTTTTCAAAAAATAAATTGGCCAAACATAACTAATTCACTAAAAGACGAAACCTGGCAAAGAGTGCTCGAAGCAACAGAGGTGAATGCTGCCATGGAAAATTTCAATGATATAATACTAGGAAACTTGAAACGAAATACATCAGAACACGTTTTACAAAGCAAAATATTCTAAATTGAAACCTTGGATCACGGGTAGTCTATTGTCTTCAATGCGTCGCCGTGATAAGCTATGTAAAGAAGCTAGGAGAAATCCCCACAATTTACAAATTAACGAAAAATACAAGCGATACCGAAATACATTAAAATCAATTATTAAACGAGCAAAGTTTGATTATTATAAAACTAAAATAGATGATGCTCATGGGGACCCTAGGAAGTTTTGGAATGTAGTAAATGAGGTGGCAGGGCGCTCTGTGGGTAAATCCAAATTCCCGCTAGATGCATTTAAAGAGCACGGTGGCACTGCGCCTCCCACCCCTGAGGAGATAAATAAAATTAGTAATGATTTCAATGACTACTTTGCCTCCGTTGGTCGCCGACTTGCTGAGACTCTCAACCCCGCGGGACCGCTTGAGGTGGACGATGCCGACCACGCCGCTGACTCTCTGTTCTGGCTGCGGCCGGTCACACGGGTTGAGCTCACTGATGTGATAAGGTGCATCAAGGGCAACTCTGCATCAGGATCAGATAATATCCCCTCAAAATTAATAAAATTTAATATCGATGCTTTGATCACACCTTTGTTGCATTTAGTTAACCTTAGTATTAATACAAATATTTTTCCAAATGCACTCAAGATTGCCAAAGTGATACCAATTTTTAAATCAGGACAAAATAACTTAACTTCTAACTATAGACCAATTTCTTTACTCTGCATTCTATCTAAAATACTTAAAAAATGTGTCAAAATACAACTTGCTGACTACCTCAAACAAGAAAAACTGATATCAGATTTACAGTTTGGTTTCAGACAAGATAGAAGCACATCTCATGCATTCTTTGAAATCACCAAATACATTGCCAAACAAATTGGGGGGAGGAGGCGTGTCCTGGTTACTTTTCTGGATCTAGCTAAAGCATTTGATTCCATAGATCGACAAAAGTTGATAAGGAAATTACAATGCATTGGCGTTAGATCAACGGATTGGTTTATCAGCTACTTAGAAAACCGTTTGCAATACGTGACTATAAATGGAATTAACAGTGATAAAACTGAAATCGACTATGGAGTGGTGCAGGGAAGTACACTGGGGCCGCTTCTGTTCCTAATCTATATTAATAACCTGGAGAAAGTAGCAATTAGAGGTGAATTGTTCCTTTTTGCTGATGACACAGCGGTGGTGTCGTCCGGCTGCACGTGGGATGAGGCTTACGAGCGGGCGGAGGATGATATGATCAGGGTCAAGCGTTGGCTGGATCAGAACACCTTGACCCTGAATGTAGGAAAAACTAAACATCTACCCATATTTTTTAAACATGACAGTGATCCTGGTCCGCGACGCTTGGCTCTGCATTCCTGTGATGTACTGCGGTCGGTCGCCTGTGATTGCAGCGTAATTGAACGTGTTAATACCTACAAATATTTGGGGGTCACAATAGACCATAAATTATCATGGGCCCCGCACATTCAAACAGTAAGGCAAAAACTTAGAAAATTTATGTTCGCCTTTTCGCAGCTTGCAGGCGTGCTGACTGTGGGGCATTGCAGGTCTGTTTACTTTTCCTACGTGCAGTCTTTGCTTCAATACGGTGTGTTGGCGTGGGGTGGAGTCTCGGCGGCGTTGTTGCGGCCTCTTGCTGTCACTCAGAGAACCCTAATAAAAATAATTTTAAATAAACCCATGCGATACCCTGCAGAACAACTTTTTTCTTAATTCCATGTCCTTAATATCAGACAAATATACATAAAAAACCTCCTCTCCTTTACCAAATCCTACAAAGCAGAAATATTTACTGAATCACCACACAATTACCAAACTAGACATAGATTAAATTTCAGATATGGTACTCCTAGAGCCACTTTAGCTACAGCAAATAACACCCCATTTCACATTGTGCACCTCCTCTACCGAAATTTGCCTACATCAATCCAGGAGGCTGAGGGGCGCAGTGTACCTGTTTACAAAAGAAAAATAGTCCAATGGCTATTCAACATTGGTAGGGATGCTTCGGAGGCCCTTGTCAATTCACCCTACACCTAGGTTTTGTCTTGGATATTTGTCTACAGATATTCCCATTTTTCATTTTCTTATAAGCCATTAGTTTTTCCGTGTTTCGTTATTTTTTCTTTTTCTCTCTCTCTTCTCGCTTGTGTTTAGTTTCTTGTTTTTGATGCAGCGCTCTATTAACTCTTTCGACCTTATAGCACCAACCTATATCAGTAATAGATTTAACCTATTTTATTTTCTACATTTGAAGTTATTGTTTAATTAAAGTTCATTTTTGTTTAGAAAAAAAGTAAAATTTAAAAGTTTTTCAAGAAATGATTTCGATTATCCTGTATTTATTAAGGCTTTTCTAGATAGGAATTCTTTCCCCACACACGGATTTATAGTCTAAGTGGGGAAATATATTTCCTGGAATTGTTTTTGTATAACTATTGTTGTTATTTGTTATTTTGTATAACTGATATGTATATGATTTTTTTGAGGAAATAAAATTGAATTGAATTGAATTGAATCTTGTTTGGAAATGGCATCAACATGCACCGCACAGAGGCCTACTGTGAGATTTTCATCAAACTGTCAGCATTCCTCATGAATGACATCAATTCCTCACATTCAACCACTGCTGTCAGTCTGGAGTGGATTTCACTATGCAAACACTGTGATGTAACTCATTAGCACTGTTCAATGGCGAACACATGAATTGTTGTTTGTAATACTTATTTGTAATTGTAGTGTAATCAATTGAAGAGTGGTAATCAAATAGTGCTGAACAGATTGAAGTGGATCTCACTATGTCTAGATTTTATGAATTATTATGAATGTACTCTTATATAAATGGACTTCCATGGAAGAAAGAATCAGTGGATTGGCTGCTTTTACACTTTTGAATAAGTGAAACGAAGAGTAAAGCTGCGTTTACACCAGAGTTATTATCAAAATGTGAACATTTCATGAACATATGTGTTAGTCAAGTTCCGTTCAATCTAATAGAATCCATGAGGATTAAGTTATCAACATTTTGTCAATAACTTCAGTGTAAACCAGCTTAAGCGATAGGCTATGCCAGAAATTCCAGAATAAGCAAGAGACCCATGGATACCAGAGTCAACCAATTCCAAATAAACTTGATTTGGAATTCTATTTTCAATTGCATCAAGCAAAAGCAAAAATGACATGATCACTGCTTATTTGATAACTGTCAACGAGAAATATTAATTGCCAATGGATAAAGTCGAGGTCGACTCTTAAGCCCCGCCCAATATTCCGCAAAATTCGCTGCAATTAGTCTACTATTCTACAGAGCATTTCCAACACATCAATTAATAATTCAAATGATTAGACTCAATAATTTTTATGCCAAGCTGTGGCCTAATTTCTCTATTTATTACCGATAGAGGGCAGATCATAAGATGCTCCTAGCAAATAGTAGGTCCGTGAAACAAAAATTTGAGCTGAGTCTCATCTCTGAGTTAACTTGAGAGGAAAAGTTGATCATTCAAGTGGCAGCTTATTTATTGAAAGAGAAATTTCCATCGTTTGTTGAAAACTAAAGAGAGGAAGAGAGAAAATTAACAGCTGTGGTTATAACATTTAGCAATATAATTTGAAAACATTGCATGATTCAATAAAAATATTCTCTGATGTCAAGATGAGTGCATAAGAGCAACTGGGTGACACCATAAGGCATCGCTAACTTTTAATTGCTTTCTAAAATACGCAGTTGAATGTATATTTCAACAGAGTTGAATGTCTTGTTCAAACTGAGGTGATAGCAACGCAACCAATCATCGCACTTACTGACAACGATTTTTGGGTAACTAAGTATTATAGAAATGTATTTGAATGAAACTTGAAACGTTCCTATATTATAATAACATTTTCATCGAAGGAGAGCATCTTTTCGGATACAAATTTCTATGACAGTGACGAGACTATATTAATTCATTATTCAAGTTATATTCAGCAAGAAATTCTTGTTTGTATGATGGATCTCAAAATTATTATAACGGCTTTGGTAGAATTCAGGTTATAAATATTTTACAAAAATAATCTGATCATTAATTCCCGTAGCGAAGCACGGGTACCCTGCTAGTAGTCTATAAACTTAAACTTGATCTATGCTTATAGTAAAAAAGCTCGTACCCTACATATTAATCAAACAATTCTGTTCTGTGTAATTGATAAGAAATTAATTATTGTTACCTAATCATGCTGTGCTCTCAAATATATTGTGTGTGAATGAGAAAATTCAATATGAATAATATTATTTTTCAAGGGTTGCATTGAGATTATGCTGATTATGCTATTAGAGTATGCTGTATTGTATCGAGTGGATTAGTTTGGTTGAGTTTAGAAAAATTGCATTGAGTTGTGCTAGGTTTAAACAATCACTGGGAGCGGAAAATGAGATACTGAAGAAAAAATTAAATTTTGAGAATAATATACTGCTCTATTGAGACTAAAGTCGTTCCGAATCCTCTGTTTTAATGATTAATCAATTTGTTGTTGATTTTAGTAGTTTATCATGTGGGGGTGTGTGTGTCTTGTCTCGGCCAATGGCAGACGTCAAGGAAGATAGGTCAATCATCTACCAATCATAGTGCACTACTCACACACTATATTCTGTATCTCAATGGAAATGAACTTCCAGTTTCTTGAGGATTGATAAGGGTATAGCAACAGAATTCAGGACTGGGTTCTCAGTTTTCTAAATAAATAAGTGGCTCTGATGAAGTCGTTCTATTAAATCTATCTAGATCTTTTGTTTAGCATCCACATTCCTGACCTCATCCCTTTCAGCCCACATCATCAAGCAAACACCATCCGTCCTTAATCCTGCGATTATAGCATTCCATTTCCTTTGTCTTGTCTCTCCTCGCTTCTCCTCCTCATCATCATCCTCCTCGACCACCTCTCCCTCTCATTCCTTCTCCCATCCTCATTCCTATTCCTTCCTCCTTAGCGAGTCTGTTTGAAGTCATCTTCATCACCAGCTTTGTGAATATCTTACAGAGGACTTACTCCGTTCTCAATAGGCGGACGCCATCTTTGAGGCTCTAGCCCAATAACTTAATTAGCTAGGTTATGTTTGCAGAGACCCATGTAAATATTCATGGGCACATCATGCAACTTGATTATCACACGCAGTTAGTTAAGCAAAAATAGATACTAGAAAGCAGTTCACAATGCTTCATGATATAAATATATGTAGGATATTGGTACTTCATCACTGTAGTTATAAATGTAGTTTATTACTCTGAGATAAATCATTTCTTTCCAGTCTTGAAAACACAATTTGATAAAAAACTTAAAAATCTCAAATTAGCAGCAATATCAAGGGACGGAAATGTTAGCGATGAATGGATGAAAACAATCAAGAGTAAACCTCACTGAAAATGAGTTGTCATGAAAATCGACATGAATTTGAATCTGAATAGCGATGCCATTCTGAAAGAATACAGCAAACTAACTACAATTAAACATGTTCATGATGAATATGTTTCAAATTAGTAAAAATGCTCGAGCTGATAGCTTTGGTAACAAGATTATACAACATAGCCTACTGAACACAGAGAGTGTAGAATACGAATAGAATGTATAAATAAATAAATATATTTATTGTCACAGAATGTTTACACATTATAGACAACGTCATGTTTGGTAACTCTAGTAAATACAAGGCAAACATGAGCCTGCAACAACAAGCACACAAAGTCAATTTTACAAAGTTCAATACATCCATTACACTCTAAATTAGGTATCAATTATATTTCCCAATCACTTATCAACTACTTATATATCATTTATCATATTGATTATATATACATTTTCCAATTTATAGAAGAATAGTCGGCTATTTTATATGGGGTTTCTCCTATTAAAGCGTCCTTTACTTTCAACTTGAAAGCACTTTTACATAAAGATCTTATAGTGGCAGGCAAATAATTATAAAGTTTCACCGCCATATAGGGATTTAGTTTCTGAGATGCACTATGCTGATACCTAGGAACTCTTAAGCTATTTTCATTTCTTGTTGCTTAATTATAGTGGTGTCTATTCACATCAAATTTTTCAATGTTAAAGTGTACATATACAACTGTGAAATAAATATAGAGAGCTGGGAATGTCATCACTCTCATTTTTTTAAACAAAGCTTTGCAGCTTTCTCGATATTCTGAATTGCATAGGAGCCTCATTATCTTTTTTCACAGCCTGAGAATTTTAATTGGCTCAGAATTATTCCCCCAGATCATAACACCGTAACGAAAGAGGCTCTGTACATGAGCATAATAACCCTTGAGCAATATTTCAACTCCTACACATGTTCTCAACCTTCTAATAAGATAAAGACCTTTTGAGACGTTCCTTATTACATAGTTAATATGATGATTCCATGTCAGGTGTCTGTCAATCCAGATACCAAGAAACTTGATTGCCACAGGGCAGCTACTGGGATCATCATTTTTTCTAAACGTGAAATAGATATCACTAATTTTGTCCTCATTCAATGAAAGGTTATTCGCCGAGCACCAATCTTTCAAATCAGTTGTGAAATTGGATAGAGCATTTTCAACTTCAGAATTTGTCTTACCTTTAACCTTTAAGCCAAAATCATCAGCAAACAAAAAGCCAGAATTAGATTCACTTGCAATAGAGTCAGGAAGATCATTAATGTATATATTGAAGAGTATAGGTCCCAATGAAGACCCTTGAGGTACTCCATAACTTATGTGTCGACCTTTAGAAAGACTACCATTTGTATACACAAATTGCGTTCTATTGCTCAAGTATGATAAGATAGTTTTAACTGAGGTTGTATCTAAACCATAATGTTCAAGTTTATTGCACAGAAGTTTGTGCTCTACAGTATCGAATCCCTTTGTCATATCGTATGACCTGAATCCAACACTCGACCCCTGATTCAAATCAGACACAACAGAGCTGATAAGAGAAGAAACTGCATGACTAGACTAGTTCCCCTACCTGGTCTCAAGCCAAACTGAGTTTCAGTGAACAAATTGTTTCTCTCAAAAAATTCAGAGAGTCGATTATGCATCAGAGACTCGAATAACTTGGTAAAAATAGGTACAATATGTTTGGTCTATAGTTATTTGAATCCTTTTTGCTTCCTTTCTTGAAAATAGGTAATACGTTCACATTGTTCAGCTTACTTGGATACCCGCCTTTATCAATACACTTATTGAACAAATGAGTGAGTACCTCACATATATAAGGAGAAGCTATCTTCAATATCAAACAATTAATATTATAAATGTCGTAACATTTACTATTGCTTAAGGAACATATATTTGAATACATAGTTTCCACCGTTACATGATTAAATTTGAAAAGTCTCTTAGAACTAGATTGACACTTATTAAGGTAATATCTGCTATCCTTATCACTTACATGTATGTTTTTGCTAATATATTTTGCTATAAATATCCTATTTATATTATCTATAAAAAATCATTGAAGACTTCAGAACTATGCTCACTCTGGAAGACTTCAGCTTTAGAGTTCTTATTAGAAATTTTATTCACAACTCTCCATAGTTCCTTATTTTTATTTAGAGACTTATTAATAATATTATTATAGTATACAGTTTTTGCATTTTTCATAGCTTTTTTGTATTTTCTTACTGTATCCTTATATTCTTTCCTAAAGTATTTATAATAATTTAAACTATGAGCATAAATACCAGTCAAACTGTAAAGTAGTTCACACTGCTCTTTGAGTTGATGCAATTCCGCTTTATACCAGCATTTATCAAATGCTGTCTTCTTAATAATTGTAACTCTAGTAAGTGGAAAAGCTGTATTTATAGCATTCATAATCGATTCAAAGAACACATCAAATTTATCATCTATGCTGAGTTGTGAATAAACCTTAATCCAGTTAATCCTATCCATGATTCCACAAAATAAAGCAGTATTACTATCATTAATCACTCTCGAGTGGGATCTATTTTTTGGGCTTTTATTCATATTTTCATTCCCTTCATTATCCAAGATGTTCATTTCTATCAGCAATGCATAGTGATCTGATAACATAGTATGTATTATTTTTGATGACCTTTTACTCTCATCTATATCTGTAGCTATGTTGTCTATGCATGTCCCAGGAGTTAAACGTCCTGGCCTAGTCACTTCACTTATCGTTATTTTCGAGTTGAAACAATTCAATAAATTGATTAAGTCATTTGCATTTTTACAGTCACAGTTGAAATTTATATTAAAGTCACCACATAAAATTAAACTATAGGTAGGACTCGAAACCGTACTGAGAAGCTCATACAAGTAAGACAAGAATTTATTATAATATACTACATTATCACTACAAGGTGTTATCAGGTGCTAACAGGTTATCGCTGTTTTATAGTGAGGAATTGAAATATTTGTCAGATTATCATTTTTCACCCAGTGCTCAACAACAGCTACCACAGTAGCGTTCTGCTCATGTACGACTAATTCTAAATAATCCATTTTATTAGTTAATCCCTGAGCATTCCAGTAAAATAAGTTCACATTTTTTGATTTAATATTCATATTTTTATTTTTAGATACTTTATTGGTGTGATAATTTACTGTTCCGAGGTCCTGCGTGTCACTAAACTCTTGTATTTTTTGTTCATCTATCTCAGATGCAGGACCATTTACTAGTTTTCCGAGCTCAATTATTCAATTATTCTATTACCAGCAGCATCGTTACACTCCAACATTTCTTCTATTTTGTGAGCTAGTGCAGCTTTTCCTTTTCCATTCAGATGCAACCCATGCCTAGTAAACTCATCTCTACTCAAATCAGATAGCTCTATAACCTTGACGTTTTTAAACTTTCTACATATTTTTTTTATTATTCTATTCGTTTTCCTAATTTCCTCGTTAACACAAGACCAATCAGGAAGGTCATGTCTGATCGGTAAAGTGGAAACTAATACATTTGTAAAAGTCAATAGCTGAAGAAGAGTAATCAATCCTCTCAGAAATTTCACTGCCTGATTGCAATACACATCATTGCCACCCCCAATAATAACTATGTGATCATCCTTGGAGAAACTATGAGATTCACTCTTTATGTTGAAGGAAATAGGTTCAAACTTTGCTCCTGGCATGACAAACCCGCTGACTCGTTTACCCAGTTTGGACTCATCAAAATGATGCACTAGATCTCGGCTGTGGCTACTCCCATAAACTCTGATTACACCAGCGTCATTCTTATTACTAGAATTTCCGTCTACCTTATCACTAGTACAACTCTCATTATTTGCAATTTTTTCCGCTTAGTAGCCTACATGAGGATTTGAGTACTCCTTTTTTTACTATTCTATTATTGGATTGATTGACAACCGTCCCTTGTTTGAAAGAGACTGGTTTCAGTACCTCACATGCATTATTCAACATTATCAATCTATAATTAGCAGAATTAAATTTATCATTCAAAGAGAGACCCTCGGTTAAACTTGTAACTGTGTTATTTGATCGAGACTGAAACACCTCTTCAATAAAATACAATGCATATACACCACAATCAGAGGTATTATTTTGACGTGGACAAGGCATAGTAACTAGTTTTTCTGAATTGAAATAAGTGCCAATCCTCCCTACCAAATCTTCAGCAGATCTATAATTATATTTATCGAGAGTATCAAAACTAAAAAACCTATTGAAGATCTTATCATACACTACTACACTCCAATGAGTGCCTGACCAACCGTCATCGGTGCATCCGTCCTGTTTAGGCCTACTATCACTCATCACAAATGCAATAATACTATTATTTTCTACTATTTCATTCAGAAATGATAAATCAGAATTTCTATCGTTAATGATCATACTAGTTACACTAGGCAAAACTATATGACTTCCTGGATAAGAGTTCATTAAACAATTACAGAAACAGTCCATGTCGGCATCAGCGATAAGCTCTGTTCTGAGAAAACGTCCAAGCCGATCCATGAGAGTACCGTCTAGTGAGCTGCTCTCCGCTCTCTTGTCCTGCCCCCTTGGCTCGCTGCATGACATATTCATTAGACGGATGTCTAACTCCATCGAACGATCTATGGCGGCGCTCCACTGCTTCTCAAGTACCTCAATCCGCTCCCTCAACTGCTCGTTCTTCTGTTGTAGTTCTCCCAAGAACGCATCATTGGTGTTGTCATGTGCTTCTTTCACAGGAGTAGAGATTAACACTTGGTTTTCTATGCCCTCCGATGTGTCATGTGAGTGAGCCCCCGAAACATCACGCACAATAGACAAGCCAGAGTTCGTTACGAGTGATACGGTACAGTTTTTCGTCAGACATCTCCATACATCACCCTTACTTGTTGATGAAGCTTTTCGAAATTTGAAACCCTTATACAGGATCGCCGGGTGGCCTTTGGTTGTTTTACACAATTTTATTGTCGAGCTCATGTCACTCATTTAATATGATATATAACTCACTAAATCTATAATGAAAAGTTATAGTCCATATACGTATTGGACAAGATCAACACGTGTTCATATCAACAATCAGGTGACCCTCAAAAGACGGAGAGATGAAAGGGAAATAACAAAGTTTCTTAAATTCTTTACCAGAGTATCTGATACTGATAATCTCTTATCTCTTATCGCCCATGTGAGAAATGTTTCTACCTGACAAATAACTGTCACACTGTCAATTAGTTACCAAAAAAAAATAACTGAATGCGGAGTTGATTGTTCAATTTCAAAACCTCCCGCCGCGGTGGCTCGATCAGAACTACGCATAAACAAATCTACAGGTTGCTAGGATACTAGATTTCCCGCCTAAATGTTAAAAGTTCGCCCAGCTGATTGCAGTCACTAGCGGTAAAAGAACACTCGAATTCAGAAACGAACTATACTACCTTATCTTATCACTTGAAGCAGTCCAAAAGTGAAAACAATAGTTCAGTTCTTACATAGCTGTATACATCTGTCACTCGATAAGTTTCCGGATTTATATCTATGTTGAAAAAGAGAAAACGTGCAATGACAAACCACTGTCTACTCAATCTAGCTGGTTGAAACTCAGGTTAAGTAGATAGTCAGAAATAAAACCACCGATCACCAATAAAAAACTCACAGTGCACAGGAAATTAATTTCACAATACAGCAACTACCACTTTGTGATTTACAATATCGTAAGTAAAACTTGAAACTTCACCATTAAAATTTTAAATTTAATGTTTAAATGAATAAGAGCTATATTAGAGCCTGCTTACATATCCTGCGCATGCGCATTCACCTCTCTGTATACATTGTACACTCTCTGACTGTACAATCATGAACCAAAACTAGTTTGGGAGTATAGTATTCAATAGTAATCTACATAATTACAAATAAATAAACTCAAAGTGAAATAACAAAAACACTGCAGTATGATAGGAGACAATTAGACGATCTATCATATGGTATGTGACGAGACTCCTCTATTATGTTGTCACCCTTGAGGCAAGCCAACTACGGTTCTCTAGAAACAAGAGCTTATTAATCAAAAATCAAATCCCCAATTAGGGTGGTTGAAATATATCCAACTATTGTATTCAAAGATTTTGAGAAATATACAACAAGAAG
>NC_052505.1:29886246-29888746 GCF_014356525.2 Nilaparvata lugens | reverse complement strand
CTAACTTTAGACAGGTGCTGCTTCTCAAATCAAATTCCTCGCAAGCGCTACTAGCTATTCGTTTCATTGCTACTTTCATTCCTTTTCAATACCTCAACACATTCTCCTTTTTCTTCTTCTTCTCTTCTTCTTCTTCTTCTTCTTCTTCTTCTTCTTCTTCTTCTTATTCTCCTCCTCCTTCTCCTTCCCCTTCTCCTTACCCTTCTCCTTCTCCTTCTCCTTCTTCTTCTACTTCTCTTGCTTCCCGTTTTTTTCTGCAATATGTTCGTGAATATTTTGCTGCGTACTGTGACATCCTAAATTCATTGAAACCATGAAATGAAATAAATCGAAGAAATAGAAGATATTATTATTGTCAAAAGCTAGAAAGAATGTCAAATGTACTGTAACCTGATAGCAAAAGCTACTTATCAACAGCTGAGACTGAGATAAGAGCACCGTTTTGTATACGGCATATTTTGAAAGAATTATTTATTGAAAATTTTAATTAATTGCAAATAATTTGTAAATTGTTTGTAGTCAACCATCAAATTTAGAGGTTACAATTTTGTTTACATTATTGAACAGCTGTTTTGAATGCAGTCAAGAAATTAGTTAAAATGAATTCTCTATACTACTGACCTTACGTTTGAGACAAAACGATGATATAATTACTTCTAAAACTAATAATTACTTTAAAAGGGATAAGAGTTTCAAAATAAAAAATATATTTATTATTGTTGAAATAATTATTTATTAATGGGAATGTAGTCTACAACATGTGAAATATTATAAAAGCGAGCAAGATCATGATATAAGCATCATCACTAATGAGAATAGTAATATTCATTTTCACTTTCCTTACCCTATTACCATAGGTAAGGAAAGTATTGCTCTCCGAAAAAAATGAAGGTACCCCAATTCCTAAATTTCTATAAGTTTCAAGGTCCCCTGAGTCCAAAAAACGTGTACACGATATCTCATCTCCCAATTAATGGAAAGACTTGAAATTTGGAAAGTAGGGTCCTTACAATATAAGGATCCGACACGAACAGTTTCGATCAAATGCGATTCAAGATGGCGGCTAAAATGGCGAAAATGTTATCAAAAACAGGGTTTTTCGTGATTTTCACGAAAACGGCTCCAACGATTTTGATTAAAGTTATACCTGAAATAGTCATCGATAAGCTAGAAAATGGAGGAAAAAGAGTAGGCTATGCAACAAGAAAAATCTGGTGTGGTACACTCACACAACTTTCCTTGCTCATATTTGAAACTACGATCAGACTTCTGTATATGTGTATATATATAACTGTTTTCAGAGTACTTTTTCCTTTGTGTAAATTGTGAAACTCGATGATTTGTTTAGTCCTCATTTTTTCAAAGTCGTCAAAACAGCTGTTCTACAGATGAAATATCTCGACTATGTATTCTTTTTATGAACTGCGCTACCTACCTCATGCACGAGAAGGAGGTTACTAACTACATTAATCAAGGATGGGGGGACCCCCCATTAGTTTCCCAGAAAGAAGACTCATGCCAGTTGATAGAGCTGATAGATGACTATACAGGGTATGAATTTGAAAAAAATCGGTCAAGTTATTTTTGAGAAAATTGTGAAAAACATGGTTTTTTAGTAATTATCCGCCATTTTTCTCAAGAATATTACGGAGCTCCTGCAATTTTCTCAGAAATGAGACTCATGTCAGTTGATAGGGCTTATAAATAGCTAGCTATTCATGGTATAAATTTGGAGAAAATCGTTAGAGCCGTTTTCGAGAAAACCGTGAAAAACATGGTTTTTTAGTCATTATCCGCCATTTTTCTCAAGAATATTACGGAGCTCCTGGAATTTTCCCAGAAATAAGACTCATGTCAGTTGATAGGGCTTATAAATAGCTATCCATGGTATAAATTTGAAGAAAATCGTTAGAACCGTTTTCGAGAAAACCGTGAAAAAACATGGTTTTTTAATAATTATCCGCCATTTTTCTCAAGAATATTACGGAGCTCCTGGAATTTTCTCAGAAATGAGACTCATGTCAGTTGATAGGGCTTATAAATAGCTATCCATGGTATAAATTTGAAGAGAATCGTTGGAGCCGTTTTCGAGAAAAACGTGAAAAACATGGTTTTTTAGTAGTTATCCGCCATTTT
Organism: Nilaparvata lugens; assembly: GCF_014356525.2. NCBI lineage: Eukaryota > Metazoa > Arthropoda > Insecta > Hemiptera > Delphacidae > Nilaparvata > Nilaparvata lugens. The sequence goes on along the minus strand of NC_052505.1, from coordinate 29,886,610 downwards.
TTCCGCCATATTGAATTGGATTTTATTGAATTCCTCATTGTCGGATCCTTATGGTATAAGGAACTTAAGATTAAAATTTCAAGTCAATCGGTTAATTAGGAATGGAGTTATCGTGTTCACAGACATACACACATACACACACACACACATACACACACTCACATATACACACACACACACACACACACACACACACACACACACACACACACACACACACACACACACCCAAACACACACACACACACAACACACACAAATACACAGACCAAACACCAAAATCTGTTTTTAGACTCAGGGGACCTTGAAACGTATAGAAAACTTGAAATTAGGGTACCTTAATTTTTTTTGGAAAGCAATACCT
>NC_052505.1:29866246-29881246 GCF_014356525.2 Nilaparvata lugens | reverse complement strand
AAATCAGTCACAGAAATTGTGGATTGTTGGAGCAGCCGACGTCAGTAACCAGCAAGAGCAGAGAACTGCGGGAGCTCCTGAGCGAGCCAGTAAGAAACTGGTATTATTATTATCCAAAGAACCACAATAAGGGTTATATATCTTGTTATTCATGCTCTACCGACTGCAGCCAAGCAGGGCAACTCGTTATTGAAAGAAATAACGTGACAAACTCCATTCTATAACTTGTAACATGTTATAAGTAGTAAAACGTTCTTATAACACATGTAACATTTAACAAAAAGTTATACTTTTTCTTTGATATCTACCGACGTCGTGCGGGAAAGGAAGAACTTGTTCTAAAACACGAAATTATGTCATAAAACACGAAGTTACATGTAATAAGTTACATGAATTTATAACTTTTTTGTTAAAGTTGTCATATAACCATAACGTTTTATAACAAAGTTACACATGTAAACGCAGCTTCAGAGCATGACTTAATTTAGATGCTTACACTATCTTTCTATAGTAGGCTGTGGTAAGAGTCGTTTTCGAGATACGGTGAAATACAAACATATAAATATCTAAACATCCAAACATAAAAACAGAAGTTGCTCGTTTAATAGTATAGGATGTTGTGATAATATGATTTAGCATCTAAACTTACCAGCTATATTGAACACATCACTCTTTGACTAGTATTTTGCAGTCCTGTTGAATTCTATCAGATTAAACGGAACTTGACAAACATAATCTGTTTGAAATCATCTGTTAATTTAATAGAATGTACTAGTAGTTCTGTGAACAGTAGACCTCACGCAGTATTCTCATCCACAAGTACCTGATTAAACTATAGACCTTATGGAAATACAGCAATAGACTTCTCCACACATCTGTGTAATCACTTGTCAGCTAATTTATGATGAATAGTTCTATAGTCTGATTTTTACTCTAATATTGGCGTATGAAGAAGGCTCCTTTTTCCTTTTACATTATCCTTGAAATGCAAAATTTCCAAAAACCTTGTATATACGTCGACGCGAAATTAAAAAAGGAACATACCTGTCAAATTTCATGGAATCAACATATAAACATTAAGAGATATGCCAAACCGTCGACTTGAATCTTAGACCTACTTCGCTCGGTCAACTATCAACATTGCATATGAATAACATCAATGCTTTCCATTCAAGCAATGCTGTCAGCTTCTAAAGTGAATTCCACCGTAGAATCGAATCATCACTCAGTTTTTATAACAGAGTGTATAAAAATGTGCAATATTGTGATCCCAGAGTCGTAACACTAGGCGCAAAGTAGCATTCAATGTCAATGTCAACTCTCTTGCAACACTAAATGTGAGGCATTCCTTATTTGTGGTGAATGGGAGAGACGCACATAAAGGCATGCCCTACATGAACTGTTTCTGAAATCTCCTGAAGCTTACTTCATGTTCCCATGAAAATAATATAAAATGAATAAACAATTACAGAAATAAAATATTGTCAATATCGCTAATATAATACACATTATTGCACAACACACTTCATTAAACTAATACACTTCACTAAATTTAACACTTGATTAGGACGTAAATTCTCCATAATGATAATTTTACCTTACATTTACGTTTTTGAGGCTCGATTCAATCACCAGTTTCCTTTGAATTATTCAATGCAGGGTTCTAAAATTTTTATTCTTATCGAAAAATATTCAGTTATTTCTCAATCAGAGATTTGGCTAGGATATTATGAGGATTATTGTATTTCAGTATAATAGTCAATTAAAAAACATAATGATCATAGGTTTGGAACAGTCAATTAAATTTAATTTAATTGATGAATGAAAATAATCAATCTACAAGTACAATCCATTTCTTGTATCTTCATCCCAAACTTTTCGAATTTGTAACTAAATCTCTTGATGCTAACGATAAAAAAATGGTGTCTACAAAATGAATCAACAATCACCAACCAATGAGACTGCGTGGAAGGCGTGGACTTGTCTTAGGCACTTGATGTGTACCCTCACGTGATTGATCGACGCTATGTGTGGTCAATAATATGTCAGTTATCATCCACCAATTGGATAAGAGAGGGGAGCTCCATGAGTAGCTTACCCATTTCACTCTCTCATATTATTTGTCTGGTGAATGAATTATTTAATTATTTAATTATTTCTGATGAATGAGTATATTTTCTCATGTCTATTCTGGATCCAGTTCATTTTAATGGAAGTGTACAGAATCATAGAGATACTGTACTTAATTTGAAGCGTAAGAGCTTGGTAAATAACGTTGTGATCGGTTTCATATGTTCATATGTTGTGTGCTAGTTTTTCACGCTCTCATTGATATTCACTTCTGAATATTGTTGTTCTGAGAAGTTGAATAATTATAAGTAACTATCCTCTAGTCTTATCGAGATGTCAAGGTGGAAGTCGAGAATGTTCAATTAGACTGTCCCGGTCTTGACATCTTGAAAAATTGCTCATCAAACAATAATAACGAATGAAAGTCTACTTAGAACGGTGGCTAAAACTCCATAAACTCTCGGAATTCGACCCATTATTAGAAGAGTAAAGAATAATTTATTGATTATTCAAGTTGTTTATAATGATATGTTACGAACAGCTCGATAGTTCTAGAAACCTGGGGTACTTCAGAAACTTTTGAAATGAGACCTCACAACTACAGTGTTAGGTGTTATTCTAACAAAGTTGCAAGCTGCAAACCAAGTTGCACGTGCAACTCCTGTGCAACATATAGCTTATAATAAAATGGTATTGAATCCAGAGTTGAATGTCATTTGAAAGCAGGTTATTTGCATTCACCCTGTAATAAAACAGGCCGGCTTAGGCGATATAAAAACAGTAGACTACATTTGCAAGTTAACTTTCAGCAGACAGTAGTCTATACTCCCATATACTGCAACACTTTATGTACCGTTATACTTTTATATACTGCAGTGTATATACTGAGTACTAAGCACAGTGGTTTACGATCCGAGAAAAGATTCTATAAAATGTAGTTGACTCACATGCACCCGTGCACACAAGCACACGTCAACATAAATTCAAAATGTTGCTGGCGTTCAAGTTTATTGGTTATGAAATGCATTGGCGGATGCCTGGGATAACACTCTGACTAGTTCCTCACTTGTGTGAATAGTACTATAGACTTCCCAGCGCCAATATTGGAAAATTGAATAACTTTTGAGGCTAGCCTCCACTTCAATTTGGGTGAGGGTGGGAAGGGGTTTTCTATCCGACTTACGGGAGAGTTGAATCGAGTTAGAGATGTTGTAGTAGAAGGAGAGCGAGAAGAAGGGAGTAAGGAAGGATGATGAATGACGTAGTTTTAGAAGAGAGAAGATGGGAAACGAAGTTTTAAATTGAAAGGTTTGAAGAGAGAAGAGATGAACATAAAGAATTGGAAAAGATGGAAAAAAGACGACCAAGGAAACAAGGATGGAGAAGACAATAAAAAAAGAAGAAGATCAAAAATGGGATAAGAAGCTAGAAAACATGGAAGTACATGCGAGAGGAAAGTCAGACAAAGAAGAAGTAGAATAATTTAGGGACTCAAAAGAAGAGGAAGATGATAAATGAGAGAAAGTATTCATTGGAGAAGATTTCATCAAACTCAATCAATAAGTACAATATGTTGAAAAAAAGAAGAGAGGCTGATGAAGGAAGAATAGAACAAGGTGTAACGAGCAAAAGCAAGAGAAGAAACACTAGAGCGTAATAGGAGATGGAAGAAGTGGATTGAATCGAAGAGGAGGATGCAGGTCCTGGAAGGAATTGAAAAGTAGGATAAAAATCAGTAAAGTGGAAAATCTGGAGGGAGAAAGAAGATAGCAGGTGGAGAAGGGGAAGAGAATGTTGAAGGGAAAAAAGCTGAGGAGAAAGACGAATAAAGAAGAAGATGAAAATAGAAGAATAAGAGCAGAAGATAGAGAAGAAGTAGGTGAATAGAGCGTATACATCATAAGCAACATATTCATGAAAAGACTGATTGACCGATGATGGGTTGAACGTAGTGAATGCAGTAAAGTACTTCAACCCAACTTTTCTGTGGAGCAAATATGGAGCATGAAGTTTGGTAGGGAGGTAATATTATTCAGTTAAGTGATTTTACGGCACATTGGGCTCTTCCCATACTCTCCCACTTCCATCCCTTTCCCCTCCCTTCCCCCGCTTACTTCATCTCACTCATACTTCATCTCTCTCTTTTTTTCTCCTCTAGTAGCTATGAATCACAAACTACTTTTTAGTTGCCGCCACTAAACTGCATCATCCGAGATTCATTTGAGTTGGCAGTGTATGATGGGTAAAGATGAGAGAAAAATGAATGAGGAAAAAGAGGATGAATGACAGGGAGCAGAAAGCGATAAAGGATGAGAAATGAAGTCGAAGAAGAAGAAGAAAGAGAATAAGAAGAGGAGGCGTGAGAGCAGTAAAATATCATAAGTTTGAAAGTTTTGAAGAGTTGGTTGTTAAAAATTATTAGAATAATGATTCTCAATAGTTTCAGCACTGTAAATGAAGATACATTGTTCAGATACAACTGATTAATATGAAGATAGAATATTAGAAACATCATTATAGTGATAATATTCGAAAGCAGGAGACACAATTGAGAAATGCTCATCACTCATTAATTAGAACAAGAAGTACACAATGGAGAGCACTACTACGAATAAGTTCGAAGAAAATAGTTATCATCATGGAGGAGAATTCAACAATAATGAATTAATTGGCTCTTGGAAACAAGAGTTGAACCTGAAATCATTCACGTCTCCGTAGAATCCATCAACTTCTATGTAAACCCTCGTTAAAAAGAGAAAGGAAGGAAAAATATGTGAAATTAGGAGAAGTAGAGAAAAAGGAAGAGACATTTGAGATTTGTTAGACATCAGATCCCTTCCCCTGTAATCAGCTCACATACAGCACTCACATTACACACGTTCTGCTCTCTCATCTGAGATTCAGTTTAAACTGTCGGCATTCCTTAAGAAAAATAACAATCCTACTCATTCAAACAATACTCCCAGTTTAAAGTGAATTCCACTGTATGTGTTAGTGCTTGTTTAGCAACTCTACATTTGCATCTCATTTTCTTAATTCAGCTCAAAGCTGTGTTTGTGTCAGAAAGAAAAGAGAGAGAGAGAGAAGGTTTGTGAGAGAGAGGAACAGTGAGTGAAAGTGAGAATGAGAGAGAGTAAGTAAGAGTGAGATGGAGAGAAAAATAAAGAAAGAGATAAAGAGTGAGGAAAGGAGGAAGGAAGAGAGAGATAATGAACAGAAACAAAACTCCAGAAAGTAGCCATGTAGTGCATTCTTGAGCCGTAATTAAAAAAATTACCAGCACTGCAGTATAATTATGTAATGACAACAGCCCCACATGGGAAGGGCTGCTGCTGTGAAGTTGAAGCTGTCTTAATGAGCTTGTTATTCCATGAAAATTTCACTGGCTATTCTTTCAATTTTCATCTCTCAAGTTATGAAAGTGGTTGTATTTCAATTTGATGATTGGGAGATTATGGTATGTCATCTCTCAAGTATTACAAAAGTGATTATTAACAACCAGTTCGTAATGAAAAAAAAAAATTCAAAAGTTCCAGTTATTCATATTTTTGAATAGTTATTAAGCTCATAAGTGACTCTCTATTAAACGTTTAACTAGTGAATTCTATTGTTCTTAAATCTTGCACATTCATTTGACACTTCTATCCTTTAATCTCTCACGAGTGAATATTAAATTTATCCATTTCTTCTACCATGAGTCCGGTGTATGAACAGCCGTTTGACGTTTGAATAAGCTAAATTGTGGGAGTGGCTTGTCTGGGCCAATGATAGACTTTCCACCTTGATTAGTTATTCACCTTCCGATAATGGCTGTTTACCTTATATTCTGTCACTCCATACTCCATTTATAGTTCAATAGAGATTACTGAGATTAATGGTAAAATAACCAAAACCGGTATAACAATATTCCAATAAATTTGTGATTGTGGGAGGTTTATTCAGTTATATAGGTACAAGACAAAAAATAATATAAGAGAAAGAGGAAAAACAAGATGGGAGTAGGGGGTGTATGGGAGAGTAGGTGATGGGATTAGTTATTTGACACAGAAATAAGAAGAGAATTGAGAATGAAAATATAGAACATGGAATAGATAAAAAGTGAATGTTGAACAAAAACAAAGTGAAAGGACGGAAAGAAAAATCAATCAAGAACAGGAAAGAGCGTGATGGAGAAGTGAAATTGAGACAAAAACTACATGTAAATGAATAAGAGGAGCGAAAATAGAGCAAGAAATAGGAGAGAATTGGATTTTGAATAATCACAATAAGAAGATAAGAAGAGAAGCGAAATAAATAAGGCAACTGTGAAGGAGGAGCAAAATTAAACAAAAATGAGAAAGAAAATTAAGAAAACGGATCAAGAACAAGAAAAATAAGGAACAAGGAAATGGAACATGAACGAGGAGATGAAGAAGTGTTGTGAATATGAAACCAATGGTTGAAAATTGAAACGAGAAGACAAAAAAATATGAAAAGATCAATATTGAAAGGAGAGTTGAAGGAGAAACGAAAACAAGAACAAGAAGGAGATTAGGAAGAGAAGTATAAGAAAGTTGAATGGAGCGACCAAGCAGCTACCAAACATGATTAATGATTCACGCTGCTCTTAGCATAAATGAAAAATATCGCGAGAGCAGCTAGCCTATGCGAGATACGAGAGTAGTTAAACCTCCCAAAGATCAAGATTCGTCCGCCGCTGGCTGCAAAAAAATGTCATTATTCGGATCTCACCAGTTGCCACCGACTAAAAAGATGATAGAAAACTGTTAGAACAAAAACTTGCTATTTTCCATCTCTCATTCCCTCGCTCACTCTTACTCAACCACTCCTCCTCCCATGAAATCACTCTTTCTCCCACAATTTCTCAAAAAAATCCACCATTACTTAGCGGTGAAGGGGGAAACAAGGAGTGGGATGACACTTAATCCGCTCTCAAGCTTCAAGCGACATTTCGTTTAAAAAGTTTTCATTCTAAAAAAACCTGCTCTTCATTCAAAAAAACGTTGGTGGCAGTTCACTGTGTTCAAGGATTTGGAGAAATCGGAAATCAATTCTCAACTACCGACCAATTCGAATTATCTCAGGACTTCAAAGTTGAGGTTGACTTTGAATTTTGAATGTGTGTTGTAACTTCTAAATCCGGATTAAAATTCAAGGTTTTGTTTTATTCAAATCTGTTTTAAACAGTGGCAACTCAGCATTAATGCTGATAGTATGTTCACGAACGGTATATTGAGATTGTTTTAATACTTCTATGCGTCATAAATCACGCAGGTTGACCTTAAAAGTGATCTATAAGATTTATATGAGCTGTTCTCCTATGCTGTTGTCCTATACGTGTTGATTGAGGTTCGTTTCTTGATTGAGATATTTCGCAATAACTCAACATTGTCTTCAGTGTGGTCATTGTGGATTGCAATATGTCTATTGGAATTAGTTTCCAAGTAAATACATACATAATCTTTTTTACTCTCCTTGCTCTATTACCATAGGTAAGGAAAGTATTGCTTTCCAAAAAAATTCAAGGTACCCTAATTTCATGTTTTCTATACGTTTCAAGGTCTGATTTTTGGTGTTGGTGTGTGTGTGTGGTGTGTGTGTGTGTGTGTGTGTGTGTGCGTCTGTGTACACGATATCTCATCTCCCAATTAACGGAATGATTTGAAATTCGGAACTTAAGGTCCTTTCCCCATAAGGATCCGACACGAAGAGTTTCGATCAAATGCAATCCAAGATGGCGGCTAAAATGACGGAAATGTTGTCAAAAACGCGATTTTCTCGAAAACGACTCCAACGATTTTGATCAAATTTTTACTTAAAATAGTCATTGATAAGCTCTATCATCTGCCACAAGTCTTTATATCTGTAAAAATTTCAGAGGCTCCGCCTCATCTATGCAAAGTTTGATCTTAGATTCCCAATTATCAGGCTTCAGATACAATTTAAACAATAAAAATACAAGTGAAAAGATTGAGCATGAAAATCTCTACAATTAATGTTCAGTTACATTTCCACCTAAAATTGTAAATAAGCTTAAAATTCGAGAAAATGTGATTATTTAATTGCATTATGTTTGGCAACTGTTGATTCTATTTTAAATCATTCACTATGAAGAGATAGCACACATCGTGTGTCTACAGCGTTATTGTCCTGTCACCAGCTGGCTCAGATCTTTCAATAGTAGACTTGAGATGCGCGGGAACACTAGCGTCAGGTGATCAATTTTCATAACGGCAAGGAAAGTTGTGTGAGTGCGCCACACCAGATTTTTAAGTTTTTGAAAGGTCATTATGAGGAAACCATATCTACAGCTGCAATCATTCGTAATATTAAGGCTAGTGATGAGTTCAGTCATAGTTTAATATAAAGACTAGTTTACGTTCTTTTCAATCGTAGAAAGTATGATGAGCTTGATCATGAAGGAACCGGATATGACGTATTTTTTTCTCATCAGTTAAGACCAAAGACTTTGGAGAGGTATAAACGCACAATGTCTATGCCTACCCAATGCTAGCTCTCACTTGAAATTAAATGTTCCATTGAGGTATTTTAGCGCAAGATATTATATAATATAAATATATTTGTAATATTATAGATTTTGCTTCGTTCAGAGCCACATTCACTCACCGGTCTCATCGTTCACTCACCGATCAGTGGCTTTGAACGCAACCATGATGTTTTGATTCAAAGCATACCAAGACAAAATCAGAAAGCTAATTATTACGAAATAGCTCTGGTTCATGTTCGAGAAATAAAAATAATAATAATAATAGTGCCAGGAGTGTATTACACACAATAAATCAGGAACATTTAACCTATTATGCTGGTCTTTGACAATCCAGCAGCATAAATTAATACAGTAATTTTATATCAACATTCAATATTACTGTATTTGAATCGAGAAATGTACGCCTAGATAGATAATATTGTGAATTGTACAGATCTGCAGTATTGATAAGTATTGCCAATTACAGTATTGGGATTCAGGATGAATGTGCCTGTTGTATGACTCGTTTGATCTTTCAACAATAGAAGGATCAATTTTCGATTTCACAAGTGTATTTAATAAAGTTATTATGATCATATTATATGGTATTCAAATAATAAATCATGGGTAAGCCAAGTGTACCTCCTGTACATGGATTCCTCTGATCTTCTATCTCTTTAATGACCGACTCATACAAATGACAAAAATTCGCAGTCAATTTATTTACAAACGTTTTCATAGAAATTCTCATCCTTTGATTCGCCTTTAGTTCACGTTCTTTTTTTAGGTTGATAAATCCACTCCATAAATCTAGTTGAAACTGAGTTATCAATTTTCAAACATCAAGTATTTACACTTCCATCCTCACCACAATCCAACAGCCACCAATGCACTACTTAAGGCAGCCCATTATCTTATAAGCAGGCCTTGAAACCAGCGGGGCTCAGGGCAGAAGCCAATATCAGCTACATTGATTGATTGATGATAAGCTGTGATATTGATTGATGATTGCATCGATTGACTGTTGTGAGCCTGATGGCGGCGTTTGAATTTCGCGCCCATCTTGAGAGCAAAGGCAAAGCTGATTCACGTCGATACATTTTTGCCTGCTACTGAGTCACACTTCAAACTTACAACAATGCTTATGGATAACATCTATGCTTCCCATTCATTCTATGCTGACATTTTGCAATGCATCTTTTTCAAGTTAATGCTGACAGGTTGAAGTGAATCTGTTGGAGCAAAGCAGAGGCAAAAGGAGCAGCTTTTAAGTAGTCAAAGTATTGAGAATGCATTAAACTCTCACCCTTGCCAATGTCATGCCTTCAAGCTTTGCTTGATGCTATTGATGAAGAGGAGAAGAAGCAGAAGGAGGAGGAGGAGGAGGAGGAGGAGGAAGGAGAAAATTTTGAAAGAAGAGGGAAGTATGAGAAGATGAAGAGAATTATTTGGAGTTGAGGAGAAAAAAAGGAGGATCAGGAGAAGGGAGGAGAGAGAGAGGGTTTAGAAAATTATAATTGGAGTTGAAGGAGAAAAATATAATAATAAAAAAGAATAATAGTTGATGAGAATAGAATAATAAGAATGGATAATGGAAATAAAATAATAAGAAAGATAATAAATAATAATCCTGCGGAGCTGAGGAAAAAGGATGAACAGTAGTTGGAAGAAGAAATATAATATCAATCATGAGAGAGGAGTACGTGGATGAAAAGGTGAAAGATGAACAAATATATTTGATGAAGATGGAGGAAGAGGAAAAATTGAGAATAAAAATAGAGGAGAAAATCTTGAGAGCAGACATAGAGATGGTAGTAGAGTAGGAGAGGAAGAAGAAGGAGATAAAGATTGAGGAGAAGTACGAGTAAGAGGATAACGAGAAAAGAGGGGTAAAGGAGTGAGAAAGGTAATACGTTCAAGGATAAAATGGGATGATAGATTGGACGAGAAAAAGAAAGGGAACGTAACTGAAGAGCAGAATAAGAAGGTGAAGATGAAGAAGAAGAAGCGGGGAGAAGGAGAAGAGAACGAGGAGAATGACTGGAAGAAAGAGATAAAGAAAGGAAGAAGATGAGGAGTTGAGAGAGGTAGAGAAAGGATGGAAAGGAGAAAGGTAAGAAAGAAAGGAGGGAGAGAGTAGAAAAAGAAGGTACAAAACAAGGGAGAAGGACAACAAAGAGGTAAAGAAGAAGTAGAAGGAGCAGTGAAAGTGCTTTCAGCCTCCAGCGATGAAACAGATATCTCATTATCGATTGAATGGGGTGGGGAGGGATAACATGGTGAGGAGGAAGGAGTGAGGCATTATGAGGAGAGGAGGAAGAGGTATTGTTAGAGTAGAGAGTGAAATTTGTTAACTGAGAGGACAGGGAAAGGGGTGAGGGGCAAGTAAAATGTTCAAAATTATTATTGTTATAGCAGCTGAAAATTCTGGCAAGGAATTCTACTGTATCGCTACTGAATTCTGACTGTAAAAACTGCTTTGAGACTGCTGTAACTGCAATATAAGGATAAAATATTTGAATGGTTCATCAATTATTTTAATGCGGATGATGCCCCATAAGCTGTTAGCTTGTGCGTGGTTAATGGAAAGCTCGTTGGTGATTTTATGAGATGATAAACGTCCACGTCTGCCTCCGGGATTCGGACCAACGACCAGGTATAACGCTGGCAGACTCTCTAGACATAACTTGAGAATGAACTTCACTCTGATATTGATTTCACCCTAAAGTGAACATTATCAATTTTCGAATGTAGAACCGGTTTCAATTGAGCTAAGTTGAAAATTCGATGAGAATGGTCACAATATCTCTGAAAAAGTCATAAGTCCAAGACGATAATTCAGTAATGCATTCATTTTATCTAATTTTTCATATGTTGTATTATAATTGAGTCTTCAACAAAGAACATCATTCAAAATTATACAAATTATTTTGCGAGTTTTTGGCTCAACATGATTTTGCGATATAAGGAAAACAAGGATACTAAGGAAAATGACTGAGATTTTTATTGGGAGCTGGACTTGGAACTTCAGTGAAGTTCCATTCAATCAGAGTAGACGTATACAATGAGTCACGTAAGTAATTGCAACAAGGAATCATCGTGCTTCCTGTGTTGAGATGATGTGATGTTGCAATTAATATTATTAGGATGTAGGCCCACTGCATTTATATACCGAAATTGCATTTATATACTGGAAGATATTATTCTTTCTGCGTAGATAAAGTTAAAGATTTGAAAAGTTAAGTTGAAGATATAAGTTAAATAACTATTTTGAACTGTGAAAGATATTTAACTGAGAGATTTTATTTTAAGCATTCAATAAAAAAAAAAAGATTTCAACTGAAAGCATTTATTTACCGAAAGATATTTATATATCAAAAGTGATAAATTATATTCATATTATCGTTTCGAATGAAGCGACTTGAAACCACTTATTGAACGAAAAATTGAGAACTAGTTTGGATCCTTATACCTCAATCAATTATGTTTGGGATCATTTATCGCATCACTATCTTTCTATTTAGAAACCAATTTCCCTACTTCTAAATCAATCAGGCCAAGAAAAAAAGGATTAATTTCCTTCAAATTAATCATGGGTAAGAGTGTTGAACCAAAACCTGAAAAATATTCAAAACTGCAAATACAACCAATCTTTACGGTAGTAAAGCATCGCATATTTTTCCAATTTTTTCGATACACTGAAATAGTGTTCGATTCTTCGTGTAACGGCAGCCATCTTTTTCATCTATGCTACACCATTTTTCGTATTTTTCTCACAAAGCTGGAGCAATTTTTTTTGCGCACATTCATCCTCGCTACCTTCCTACTTCATTTTCTTTTTCTTCTTCATTTTCTTCTTCACCTTCTTCCTCGACAGCAACAAACAAGGACTGGGAAGTTGGTGCATACAGAACAGAGTGTAACATTTATTTGCTCACGTTTGATCGCTTCTTTCTATTTTCACTCTTCAGCTTTACATGTTCAGCTCAACAGTCAAGTCTCCTTTTTTTGGGTTTTCTTTCATTTCTTCCTCTTCCTTCTCACCCACCCCTTCAAATGTCTCTTCCTTCCTTCCGTGCACTCAGCTTCCTTTCTCTATTTTCTTGCTTTCTCATTCTTTCACATTCTTTTTTTCGCTCTCACGCAGCCTCTTTCTGTTCTCAGCTCTTCTTACTTCATGTGGGGTATGGATTGTCTTGGACCCTTGAAGAATAGATTTTGACAAATAAGGATATTCTGCAGGTTCATATGCAATATTGACTCGGAACAATATTGATTATAGATTGATACAATTCAATGATAGATGCAATATAAAGATTGAGATGGCTTGCGATGGAATGAGGCTAGTCATCAGGACAAGTGGGACCTTTTCGTAAGGAATTCCTCAACTACTTTAGAAGTGACGAATAAAAATAATGACCTGATGCTACTTTATCAAATGAAAAATATATATTCATCAATGACCTGAACCTAGGGATGTCAATCCCGGGATCCCATTTTTGATATCTAACAATCCCGGGATCCTTCAGCGTCAATCCCGGGATTTTCGGGATTAGAAAACCTGAAAATATTGTGAATCGTATTTTTCCAAAAACAATAATTCAATATAGAATTCATTTTCGTTTTGGATAGTTAATTTATTGTTCTAAGTTGTCACGTTATTTCTTTCAATAACGGGTTGCCCTGCTTGGCTGCAGTCGAGAGAGCATGAGTAATAAATTATATTACCCTGGTTGTGGTTCTTAGAATATAAATTATACCAAATTCTTACTGGCTCGCCCAGGAGCTCCCGCAATTCTCTGCTCTTGCCCGTTACTGGCGTCAGCTGCTCCAACAGTTCACAATTTCTGTGACTGATTTGTAGAAATCCGCAAGTATAGATGCGAGAATTTGCGCTGCTACAACTTAAAGCTATAATTTTGAGACTCTTCTGGTCGTATATTATGATACTGGATAATTTATATAAATCTCTGGAACGTATTATTTCCAAAGATTTGACTATCAATGCTGTATATCGCTGTATTAACCAACTTATTCGGTGAAGAATATGGTCAGATGGTAATCTTATTAATACTTCAATACTGGTAACTAGATAGATAAAAATGAGATTGGTCATGCATGGAAGTAGGGAAACAAATAAAGGATACACCATAAAATTTCAAATATGTATATTACACAAAAATCAACGAATAAAAAAATATAGAGCAACAAGCAAAAAACAGTAAAAATAAGAACAACAAATTATATATCAAAAAGAAAATATCACAGATTAGCTCACTGGTTTTTTAGCACGAAACGTTACCATGTGCTTTTAGAATCATTAATCATATGCATTTATTTTATGCAGCTCAGATATCGACTTGCTGCTGCTTGTTGACAAAAATCTCAAATATATCTTCTTTCCAAAATAATAAAATTAATCAATTGATAAATTATAAATCTCAAATATAACAATCTGTATATTTCTCAGGGCTTAAGGTTCGGCCTCTGGTGGAATTAGATGAATCAATTTATCCGGTGAACATGAGCTACATTTATATCTTCATAATTGCTAATAAATCAATGATTGAGTGAGCATATTTACATAACAACATTAAATTTAAATATTTCTTTAATCTGTGCATCCTTAGACATATGAATTGATACCTCCCTCGTGTTCGCTACCTTTCAGCCTGCCGCTCTGCTCTGCTCCCCACGCCACGCATCAACCAAATGAGTGGTTGACCCACCCGCCACCAGGGTGCGCCTTAGTCGCCGCCACCCGTTCCTGCGTTTCTATTGGCCGAGCACCGCCGGCCAATGGCAGCGCAGGTGAACTCGGGGACTGTGAATAGAAGGGGGCTACTCAGCTACCCTCGATAGCACTTGCTCACTAGCAGCCTTCCACTGAAGAGCCAAAAGAGACCACCAGCCGAGACCACTACCGAGACCAGGAGCAGAGCAGCGAGCAGGCCAATGAGGGAACCACGGTGAGACTAACCACAACCTGAGGTGTCTTCCTTGTCTACTACCCAGCCGATGCCTAGGAGGAACCGAGCCGGCCGCCGAACCCAAAAGAGGAGGGCCCTACGTCGGCTTCGCCAGGTGGAGGAGAGGCTGAGGCTGTACACCGCCGCGCCAGCTGCGCCCCAAGACTTAGCGCCCCAGCCTAACTACTGGCGCGCAGTTCTGGATGCGCGGGTTGGGTGCCAAACCGACATCGGAGTGTGTGCAGCGGAAGCCTACGACCCTGCCTGCCCGGGGTTTGACCGAAGGCCCCTTCTAAACGAGGAAGTGGTCGAGGAGGTCCTCCCGGTGGAGATTCGGCACGACCTCTGGCTAGTAGATCACCCGGTCAGCCCTCTCCGTAGCCCGGGTAAACCAGAGTGGAGACTGCGAACCATTGACTTGGGCCCCTGCCGGCCTGCTCTTGCACCAGACGGACCTGCCCGGGATCCTCGCAC
>NC_052505.1:29864480-29866146 GCF_014356525.2 Nilaparvata lugens | reverse complement strand
GAAATTTTCATACAAATTCCAATATAATCTTTGATATTTTCACCACCAAATTCTATAATTTTGAATAAAATTTAGAATTTAGAAATAGGCCGACACATCTAGAAAATACCTGAGTCTATACCTAATTCATGCAGGTGAACGGGCTAGAGTCAAGAAAACTTCAATTAATCTTGCCATGCCTTATTTACTAGGTTTCTACTATAGAATAACACTACAATTTGAAAAAATTGAAAAATACAAACAGCTTCATAAACATTGGCAACTAAAATCGAACAACAGAAACAACAATATCATGTTACTTTGTTGACATTCTTCATCTGATTCGGGGGCGCATTACTATCCCCGTTCAGATAGCAATACGTCACAAACCAACAATATCAGTCATAAAATAACCAATTGATTTCAACATGAAATTACTCAAGAAAGAAAAGCCCGTTGAACCCAAATTTCGTCGATAGTAACCCATATAACCCATTCATATAATTTTGAATCCCCACTTTTGATTGACATTCTCGAATGAACCTTTGTTTCACTACACTGCACTTTCGTTGGTCTGTACGTTGCTCTATCATCGGGGTGACAGTACCTTGTTTTTGGCGGTGAACTTTTACCGGTTGAATTTGGCTTGACGGCAAAGTCCTCTTACGTCCCTAGACCTGTCCTCTGAACGGTGTCTTGAAGCGGTGTTACATAAAGTTGCGGAACCAAAGGGGTGGTACATGAAGTTTTTGGGGACACACATGAACCGCTGTAAATAAATGTATTACAGCATTAATTTCTAACTCTTCCTACAATTCATCAAAAGCTAAAACAGAGTTATATTTTTATGATTAATTAAATTCTCTCATTCTATTTGAATCCTCATTTTATATAGATTTTTATCTTTAAACTACTGATTCTTTGTATCAGAATTAATGGATCTTTCTTCACAAATGATTCAAAAGTTCTGTTATAATTTACTAAATTAGCGTTCAGTTAAAAGCCTTAACGCCATGAGAAAACACTGTCAGAAAAATATAAAATTGAGTCTTAAACTCAATATGAACATAATCTTAAAATTTCATTCCAATTCAAAGGCTATCTTCCTGACTTTCAGCAATACTCTACGATAATATATCTCCAGAAACATAACTCAAATGTAACGTAACTGAAAACTTTCTATACTCTTCAGGAAAAAAAATTATAATTATCTTCCATCACTAATAAAATCAAAAGGATTATTCTCAATCAATATTATTAACTTGAAAAATAACAGTCCTTGTTAATACAATACTCTTATGGAAGTTTCATCAATTAAATTCCCTAAATTATATTTTAACCTTATTTTACGTACCTTAGCGGTTATTTGAAGAAACAATTATTCGTACATGATGAGAAACACAATTAAACCTTTCAGGACATGGCACTACTAGAAATTAAACTTTAATAAAAATAAAACTAGCTCTACATTAACTATGATATAAACTTGTAAACCTGCCCAAAAAGGGCGAAAATAATGACTACATCTTTACTCTCGTAGTGCTCCTAGCAAAGTGTCCTCCGAAACGTAATCTGGTCTCGCGGCTGGGGAATCCCCCCACTACTGTATTTAGAAACATCTCCTATTGGGCGAAGGAAATCAATTTGACCAATCGTCGCGTGGCTTCTAGAGCCTTTGGACCAAATA
>NC_052505.1:29826980-29859480 GCF_014356525.2 Nilaparvata lugens | reverse complement strand
AGCACATGTTTATTTTTCGTGCTAAAAGCAAAAACCTAATAAGTGAGCTAATCTGTGATATTTTTTGATATATATATATATATATATATATATATATTTGTTCTTTTTTATACACTTGTTGCTCTATATATTTATTTATTCGTTGATATTTTGTGTTATATATTTGTGTCAAAATTTGATGGTGTATCCTTTATTTAATTCCCTATCTCCATGCATGACCAATCTCGTTATAATCTATTCAGTTACCAGTATTGAAATATTATTAAGATTACCATCCGACTATATTCTTCACCGAATAGTTGGTTAAGACAGCGATATACAGCATTGATTATCAAATCTTTGGAAATAATACGTTCCAGAGATTTATATAAATTATACAGTATCATTAAATCCGATTTGAAGAATCTCAAAATCATAGTATTAAGTTGCAGCAGCGCAAATTCTCGCATCTGTATTTGCGGAATTCAACAAATCAGTCACAGAAATTGTGGATTGTTGGAGCAGCCGACGTCAGTAACCAGCAAGAGCAGAGAACTGCGGGAGCTCCTGAGCGAGCCAGTAAGAAACTGGTATTATTATTATCCAAAGAACCACAATAAGGGTTATATATCTTGTTATTCATGCTCTACCGACTGCAGCCAAGCAGGGCAACTCGTTATTGAAAGAAATAACGTGACAAACTCCATTCTATAACTTGTCACATGTTATAAGTAGTAAAACGTTCTTATAACACATGTAACATTTAACAAAAAGTTATACTTTTTCTTTGATATCTACCGACGTCGTGCGGGGAAAGGAAGAACTTGTTCTAAAACACGAAATTATGTCATAAAACACGAAGTTACATGTAATAAGTTACATGAATTTATAACTTTTTTGTTAAAGTTGTCATATAACCATAACGTTTTATAACAAAGTTACACAGTGTAAACGCAGCTTCAGAGCATGACTTAATTTAGATGCTTACACTATCTTTCTATAGTAGGCTGTGGTAAGAGCCGTTTTCGAGATACGGTGAAATACAAACATATAAATATCTAAACATCCAAACATAAAAACAGAAGTTGCTCGTTTAATAGTATAGGATGTTGTGATAATATGATTTAGCATCTAAACTTACCAGCTATATTGAACACATCACTCTTTGACTAGTATTTTGCAGTCCTGTTGAATTCTATCAGATTAAACGGAACTTGACAAACATAATCTGTTTGAAATCATCTGTTAATTTAATAGAATGTACTAGTAGTTCTGTGAACAGTAGACCTCACGCAGTATTCTCATCCACAAGTACCTGATTAAACTATAGACCTTATGGAAATACAGCAATAGACTTCTCCACACATCTGTGTAATCACTTGTCAGCTAATTTATGATGAATAGTTCTATAGTCTGATTTTTACTCTAATATTGGCGTATGAAGAAGGCTCCTTTTTCCTTTTACATTATCCTTGAAATGCAAAATTCCAAAAACCTTGTATATACGTCGACGCGAAATTAAAAAAGGAACATACCTGTCAAATTTCATGGAATCAACATATAAACATTAAGAGATATGCCAAACCGTCGACTTGAATCTTAGACCTACTTCGCTCGGTCAACTATCAACATTGCATATGAATAACATCAATGCTTTCCATTCAAGCAATGCTGTCAGCTTCTAAAGTGAATTCCACCGTAGAATCGAATCATCACTCAGTTTTTATAACAGAGTGTATAAAAATGTGCAATATTGTGATCCCAGAGTCGTAACACTAGGCGCAAAGTAGCATTCAATGTCAATGTCAACTCTCTTGCAACACTAAATGTGAGGCATTCCTTATTTGTGGTGAATGGGAGAGACGCACATAAAGGCATGCCCTACATGAACTGTTTCTGAAATCTCCTGAAGCTTACTTCATGTTCCCATGAAAATAATATAAAATGAATAAACAATTACAGAAATAAAATATTGTCAATATCGCTAATATAATACACATTATTGCACAAACACACTTCATTAAACTAATACACTTCACTAAATTTAACACTTGATTAGGACGTAAATTCTCCATAATGATAATTTTACCTTACATTTACGTTTTTGAGGCTCGATTCAATCACCAGTTTCCTTTGAATTATTCAATGCAGGGTTCTAAAATTTTTATTCTTATCGAAAAATATTCAGTTATTTCTCAATCAGAGACTTGGCTAGGATATTATGAGGATTATTGTATTTCAGTATAATAGTCAATTAAAAAACATAATGATCATAGGTTTGGAACAGTCAATTAAATTTAATTTAATTGATGAATGAAAATAATCAATCTACAAGTACAATCCATTTCTTGTATCTTCATCCCAAACTTTTCGAATTTGTAACTAAATCTCTTGATGCTAACGATAAAAAAATGGTGTCTACAAATGAATCAACAATCACCAACCAATGAGACTGCGTGGAAGGCGTGGACTTGTCTTAGGCACTTGATGTGTACCCTCACGTGATTGATCGACGCTATGTGTGGTCAATAATATGTCAGTTATCATCCACCAATTGGATAAGAGAGGGGAGCTCCATGAGTAGCTTACCCATTTCACTCTCTCATATTATTTGTCTGGTGAATGAATTATTTAATTATTTCTGATGAATGAGTATATTTTCTCATGTCTATTCTGGATCCAGTTCATTTTAATGGAAGTGTACAGAATCATAGAGATACTGTACTTAATTTGAAGCGTAAGAGCTTGGTAAATAACGTTGTGATCGGTTTCATATGTTCATATGTTGTGTGCTAGTTTTTCACGCTCTCATTGATATTCACTTCTGAATATTGTTGTTCTGAGAAGTTGAATAATTATAAGTAACTATCCTCTAGTCTTATCGAGATGTCAAGGTGGAAGTCGAGAATGTTCAATTAGACTGTCCCGGTCTTGACATCTTGAAAAATTGCTCATCAAACAATAATAACGAATGAAAGTCTACTTAGAACGGTGGCTAAAACTCCATAAACTCTCGGAATTCGACCCATTATTAGAAGAGTAAAGAATAATTTATTGATTATTCAAGTTGTTTATAATGATATGTTACGAACAGCTCGATAGTTCTAGAAACCTGGGGTACTTCAGAAACTTTTGAAATGAGACCTCACAACTACAGTGTTAGGTGTTATTCTAACAAAGTTGCAAGCTGCAAACCAAGTTGCACGTGCAACTCCTGTGCAACATATAGCTTATAATAAAATGGTATTGAATCCAGAGTTGAATGTCATTTGAAAGCAGGTTATTTGCATTCACCCTGTAATAAAACAGGCCGGCTTAGGCGATATAAAAACAGTAGACTACATTTGCAAGTTAACTTTCAGCAGACAGTAGTCTATACTCCCATATACTGCAACACTTTATGTACCGTTATACTTTTATATACTGCAGTGTATATACTGAGTACTAAGCACAGTGGTTTACGATCCGAGAAAAGATTCTATAAAATGTAGTTGACTCACATGCACCCGTGCACACAAGCACACGTCAACATAAATTCAAAATGTTGCTGGCGTTCAAGTTTATTGGTTATGAAATGCATTGGCGGATGCCTGGGATAACACTCTGACTAGTTCCTCACTTGTGTGAATAGTACTATAGACTTCCCAGCGCCAATATTGGAAAATTGAATAACTTTTGAGGCTAGCCTCCACTTCAATTTGGGTGAGGGTGGGAAGGGGTTTTCTATCCGACTTACGGGAGAGTTGAATCGAGTTAGAGATGTTGTAGTAGAAGGAGAGCGAGAAGAAGGGAGTAAGGAAGGATGATGAATGACGTAGTTTTAGAAGAGAGAAGATGGGAAACGAAGTTTTAAATTGAAAGGTTTGAAGAGAGAAGAGATGAACATAAAGAATTGGAAAAGATGGAAAAAAGACGACCAAGGAAACAAGGATGGAGAAGACAATAAAAAAAGAAGAAGATCAAAAATGGGATAAGAAGCTAGAAAACATGGAAGTACATGCGAGAGGAAAGTCAGACAAAGAAGAAGTAGAATAATTTAGGGACTCAAAAGAAGAGGAAGATGATAAATGAGAGAAAGTATTCATTGGAGAAGATTTCATCAAACTCAATCAATAAGTACAATATGTTGAAAAAAAGAAGAGAGGCTGATGAAGGAAGAATAGAACAAGGTGTAACGAGCAAAAGCAAGAGAAGAAACACTAGAGCGTAATAGGAGATGGAAGAAGTGGATTGAATCGAAGAGGAGGATGCAGGTCCTGGAAGGAATTGAAAAGTAGGATAAAAATCAGTAAAGTGGAAAATCTGGAGGGAGAAAGAAGATAGCAGGTGGAGAAGGGGAAGAGAATGTTGAAGGGAAAAAAGCTGAGGAGAAAGACGAATAAAGAAGAAGATGAAAATAGAAGAATAAGAGCAGAAGATAGAGAAGAAGTAGGTGAATAGAGCGTATACATCATAAGCAACATATTCATGAAAAGACTGATTGACCGATGATGGGTTGAACGTAGTGAATGCAGTAAAGTACTTCAACCCAACTTTTCTGTGGAGCAAATATGGAGCATGAAGTTTGGTAGGGAGGTAATATTATTCAGTTAAGTGATTTTACGGCACATTGGGCTCTTCCCATACTCTCCCACTTCCATCCCTTTCCCCTCCCTTCCCCCGCTTACTTCATCTCACTCATACTTCATCTCTCTCTTTTTTTCTCCTCTAGTAGCTATGAATCACAAACTACTTTTTAGTTGCCGCCACTAAACTGCATCATCCGAGATTCATTTGAGTTGGCAGTGTATGATGGGTAAAGATGAGAGAAAAATGAATGAGGAAAAAGAGGATGAATGACAGGGAGCAGAAAGCGATAAAGGATGAGAAATGAAGTCGAAGAAGAAGAAGAAAGAGAATAAGAAGAGGAGGCGTGAGAGCAGTAAAATATCATAAGTTTGAAAGTTTTGAAGAGTTGGTTGTTAAAAATTATTAGAATAATGATTCTCAATAGTTTCAGCACTGTAAATGAAGATACATTGTTCAGATACAACTGATTAATATGAAGATAGAATATTAGAAACATCATTATAGTGATAATATTCGAAAGCAGGAGACACAATTGAGAAATGCTCATCACTCATTAATTAGAACAAGAAGTACACAATGGAGAGCACTACTACGAATAAGTTCGAAGAAAATAGTTATCATCATGGAGGAGAATTCAACAATAATGAATTAATTGGCTCTTGGAAACAAGAGTTGAACCTGAAATCATTCACGTCTCCGTAGAATCCATCAACTTCTATGTAAACCCTCGTTAAAAAGAGAAAGGAAGGAAAAATATGTGAAATTAGGAGAAGTAGAGAAAAAGGAAGAGACATTTGAGATTTGTTAGACATCAGATCCCTTCCCCTGTAATCAGCTCACATACAGCACTCACATTACACACGTTCTGCTCTCTCATCTGAGATTCAGTTTAAACTGTCGGCATTCCTTAAGAAAAATAACAATCCTACTCATTCAAACAATACTCCCAGTTTAAAGTGAATTCCACTGTATGTGTTAGTGCTTGTTTAGCAACTCTACATTTGCATCTCATTTTCTTAATTCAGCTCAAAGCTGTGTTTGTGTCAGAAAGAAAAGAGAGAGAGAGAGAAGGTTTGTGAGAGAGAGGAACAGTGAGTGAAAGTGAGAATGAGAGAGAGTAAGTAAGAGTGAGATGGAGAGAAAAATAAAGAAAGAGATAAAGAGTGAGGAAAGGAGGAAGGAAGAGAGAGATAATGAACAGAAACAAAACTCCAGAAAGTAGCCATGTAGTGCATTCTTGAGCCGTAATTAAAAAAATTACCAGCACTGCAGTATAATTATGTAATGACAACAGCCCCACATGGGAAGGGCTGCTGCTGTGAAGTTGAAGCTGTCTTAATGAGCTTGTTATTCCATGAAAATTTCACTGGCTATTCTTTCAATTTTCATCTCTCAAGTTATGAAAGTGGTTGTATTTCAATTTGATGATTGGGAGATTATGGTATGTCATCTCTCAAGTATTACAAAAGTGATTATTAACAACCAGTTCGTAATGAAAAAAAAAAATTCAAAAGTTCCAGTTATTCATATTTTTGAATAGTTATTAAGCTCATAAGTGACTCTCTATTAAACGTTTAACTAGTGAATTCTATTGTTCTTAAATCTTGCACATTCATTTGACACTTCTATCCTTTAATCTCTCACGAGTGAATATTAAATTTATCCATTTCTTCTACCATGAGTCCGGTGTATGAACAGCCGTTTGACGTTTGAATAAGCTAAATTGTGGGAGTGGCTTGTCTGGGCCAATGATAGACTTTCCACCTTGATTAGTTATTCACCTTCCGATAATGGCTGTTTACCTTATATTCTGTCACTCCATACTCCATTTATAGTTCAATAGAGATTACTGAGATTAATGGTAAAATAACCAAAACCGGTATAACAATATTCCAATAAATTTGTGATTGTGGGAGGTTTATTCAGTTATATAGGTACAAGACAAAAAATAATATAAGAGAAAGAGGAAAAACAAGATGGGAGTAGGGGGTGTATGGGAGAGTAGGTGATGGGATTAGTTATTTGACACAGAAATAAGAAGAGAATTGAGAATGAAAATATAGAACATGGAATAGATAAAAAGTGAATGTTGAACAAAAACAAAGTGAAAGGACGGAAAGAAAAATCAATCAAGAACAGGAAAGAGCGTGATGGAGAAGTGAAATTGAGACAAAAACTACATGTAAATGAATAAGAGGAGCGAAAATAGAGCAAGAAATAGGAGAGAATTGGATTTTGAATAATCACAATAAGAAGATAAGAAGAGAAGCGAAATAAATAAGGCAACTGTGAAGGAGGAGCAAAATTAAACAAAAATGAGAAAGAAAATTAAGAAAACGGATCAAGAACAAGAAAAATAAGGA
Organism: Nilaparvata lugens; assembly: GCF_014356525.2. Lineage (NCBI taxonomy): Eukaryota > Metazoa > Arthropoda > Insecta > Hemiptera > Delphacidae > Nilaparvata > Nilaparvata lugens. The sequence goes on along the minus strand of NC_052505.1, from coordinate 29,852,569 downwards.
ACAAGGAAATGGAACATGAACGAGGAGATGAAGAAGTGTAGTGAATATGAAACCAATGGTTGAAAATTGAAACGAGAAGACAAAAAAATATGAAAAGATCAATATTGAAAGGAGAGTTGAAGGAGAAACGAAAACAAGAACAAGAAGGAGATTAGGAAGAGAAGTATAAGAAAGTTGAATGGAGCGACCAAGCAGCTACCAAACATGATTAATGATTCACGCTGCTCTTAGCATAAATGAAAAATATCGCGAGAGCAGCTAGCCTATGCGAGATACGAGAGTAGTTAAACCTCCCAAAGATCAAGATTCGTCCGCCGCTGGCTGCAAAAAAATGTCATTATTCGGATCTCACCAGTTGCCACCGACTAAAAAGATGATAGAAAACTGTTAGAACAAAAACTTGCTATTTTCCATCCCTCATTCCCTCGCTCACTCTTACTCAACCACTCCTCCTCCCATGAAATCACTCTTTCTCCCACAATTTCTCAAAAAAATCCACCATTACTTAGTGGTGAAGGGGGAAACAAGGAGTGGGATGACACTTAATCCGCTCTCAAGCTTCAAGCGACATTTCGTTTAAAAAGTTTTCATTCTAAAAAAACCTGCTCTTCATTCAAAAAAACGTTTATGGCAGTTCACTGTGTTCAAGGATTTGGAGAAATCGGAAATCAATTCTCAACTACCGACCAATTCGAATTATCTCAGGACTTCAAAGTTGAGGTTGACTTTGAATTTTGAATGTGTGTTGTAACTTCTAAATCCGGATTAAAATTCAAGGTTTTGTTTTATTCAAATCTGTTTTAAACAGTGGCAACTCAGCATTAATGCTGATAGTATGTTCACGAACGGTATATTGAGATTGTTTTAATACTTCTATGCGTCATAAATCACGCAGGTTGACCTTAAAAGTGATCTATAAGATTTATATGAGCTGTTCTCCTATGCTGTTGTCCTATAAGTGTTGATTGGGGTTCGTTTCTTGATTGAGATATTTCGCAATAACTCAACATTGTCTTCAGTGTGGTCATTGTGGATTGCAATATGTCTATTGGAATTAGTTTCCAAGTAAATACATACATAATCTTTTTTACTCTCCTTGCTCTATTACCATAGGTAAGGAAAGTATTGCTTTCCAAAAAAATTCAAGGTACCCTAATTTCATGTTTTCTATACGTTTCAAGGTCTGATTTTTGGGTGTTGGTGTGTGTGTGTGTGTGTGTGTGTGTGTGTGTGTGTGTGCGTCTGTGTACACGATATCTCATCTCCCAATTAACGGAATGATTTGAAATTCGGAACTTAAGGTCCTTTCCCCATAAGGATCCGACACGAAGAGTTTCGATCAAATGCAATCCAAGATGGCGGCTAAAATGACGGAAATGTTGTCAAAAACGCGATTTTCTCGAAAACGACTCCAACGATTTTGATCAAATTTTTACTTAAAATAGTCATTGATAAGCTCTATCATCTGCCACAAGTCTTATATCTGTAAAAATTTCAGGAGCTCCGCCTCATCTATGCAAAGTTTGATCTTAGATTCCCAATTATCAGGCTTCAGATACAATTTAAACAATAAAGAAACAAGTGAAAAGATTGAGCATGAAAATCTCTACAATTAATGTTCAGTTACATTTCCACCTAAAATTGTAAATAAGCTTAAAATTCGAGAAAATGTGATTATTTAATTGCATTATGTTGGCAACTGTTGATTCTATTTTAAATCATTCACTATGAAGAGATAGCACACATCGTGTGTCTACAGCGTTATTGTCCTGTCACCAGCTGGCTCAGATCTTTCAATAGTAGACTTGAGATGCGCGGGAACACTAGCGTCAGGTGATCAATTTTCATAACGGCAAGGAAAGTTGTGTGAGTGCGCCACACCAGATTTTTAAGTTTTTGAAAGGTCATTATGAGGAAACCATATCTACAGCTGCAATCATTCGTAATATTAAGGCTAGTGATGAGTTCAGTCACTAGTTTAATATAAAGACTAGTTTACGTTCTTTTCAATCGGTAGAAAGTATGATGAGCTTGATCAGTGAAGGAACCGGATATGACGTATTTTTTTCTCATCAGTTAAGACCAAAGACTTTGGAGAGGTATAAACGCACAATGTCTATGCCTACCCAATGCTAGCTCTCACTTGAAATTAAAGGTTCCATTGAGGTATTTTAGCGCAAGATATTATATAATATAAATATATTTGTAATATTATAGATTTTGCTTCGTTCAGAGCCACGTTCACTCACCGGTCTCATCGTTCACTCACCGATCAGTGGCTTTGAACGCAACCATGATGTTTTGATTCAAAGCATACCAAGACAAAATCAGAAAGCTAATTATTACGAAATAGCTCTGGTTCATGTTCGAGAAATAAAAATAATAATAATAATAGTGCCAGGAGTGTATTACACACAAATAAATCAGGAACATTTAACCTATTATGCTGGTCTTTGACAATCCAGCAGCATAAATTAATACAGTAATTTTATATCAACATTCAATATTACTGTATTTGAATCGAGAAATGTACGCCTAGATAGATAATATTGTGAATTGTACAGATCTGCAGTATTGATAAGTATTGCCAATTACAGTATTGGGATTCAGGATGAATGTGCCTGTTGTATGACTCGTTTGATCTTTCAACAATAGAAGGATCAATTTTCGATTTCACAAGTGTATTTAATAAAGTTATTATGATCATATTATATGGTATTCAAATAATAAATCATGGGTAAGCCAAGTGTACCTCCTGTACATGGATTCCTCTGATCTTCTATCTCTTTAATGACCGACTCATACAAATGACAAAAATTCGCAGTCAATTTATTTACAAACGTTTTCATAGAAATTCTCATCCTTTGATTCGCCTTTAGTTCACGTTCTTTTTTTAGGTTGATAAATCCACTCCATAAATCTAGTTGAAACTGAGTTATCAATTTTCAAACATCAAGTATTTACACTTCCATCCTCACCACAATCCAACAGCCTCCAATGCACTACTTAAGGCAGCCCATTATCTTATAAGCAGGCCTTGAAACCAGCGGGGCTCAGGGCAGAAGCCAATATCAGCTACATTGATTGATTGATGATAAGCTGTGATATTGATTGATGATTGCATCGATTGACTGTTGTGAGCCTGATGGCGGCGTTTGAATTTCGCGCCCATCTTGAGAGCAAAGGCAAAGCTGATTCACGTCGATACATTTTTGCCTGCTACTGAGTCACACTTCAAACTTACAACAATGCTTATGGATAACATCTATGCTTCCCATTCATTCTATGCTGACATTTTGCAATGCATCTTTTTCAAGTTAATGCTGACAGGTTGAAGTGAATCTGTTGGAGCAAAGCAGAGGCAAAAGGAGCAGCTTTTAAGTAGTCAAAGTATTGAGAATGCATTAAACTCTCACCCTTGCCAATGTCATGCCTTCAAGCTTTGCTTGATGCTATTGATGAAGAGGAGAAGAAGCAGAAGGAGGAGGAGGAGGAGGAGGAGGAGGAAGGAGAAAATTTTGAAAGAAGAGGGAAGTATGAGAAGATGAAGAGAATTATTTGGAGTTGAGGAGAAAAAAAGGAGGATCAGGAGAAGGGAGGAGAGAGAGAGGGTTTAGAAAATTATAATTGGAGTTGAAGGAGAAAAATATAATAATAAAAAAGAATAATAGTTGATGAGAATAGAATAATAAGAATGGATAATGGAAATAAAATAATAAGAAAGATAATAAATAATAATCCTGCGGAGCTGAGGAAAAAGGATGAACAGTAGTTGGAAGAAGAAATATAATATCAATCATGAGAGAGGAGTACGTGGATGAAAAGGTGAAAGATGAACAAATATATTTGATGAAGATGGAGGAAGAGGAAAAATTGAGAATAAAAATAGAGGAGAAAATCTTGAGAGCAGACATAGAGATGGTAGTAGAGTAGGAGAGGAAGAAGAAGGAGATAAAGATTGAGGAGAAGTACGAGTAAGAGGATAACGAGAAAAGAGGGGTAAAGGAGTGAGAAAGGTAATATCGTTCAAGGATAAAATGGGATGATAGATTGGACGAGAAAAAGAAAGGGAACGTAACTGAAGAGCAGAATAAGAAGGTGAAGATGAAGAAGAAGAAGCGGGAGAAGGAGAAGAGAACGAGGAGAATGACTGGAAGAAAGAGATAAAGAAAGGAAGAAGATGAGGAGTTGAGAGAGGTAGAGAAAGGATGGAAAGGAGAAAGGTAAGAAAGAAAGGAGGGAGAGAGTAGAAAAAGAAGGTACAAAACAAGGGAGAAGGAAGCAACAGAAGGTAAAGAAGAAGTAGAAGGAGCAGTGAAAGTGCTTTCAGCCTCCAGCGATGAAACAGATATCTCATTATCGATTGAATGGGGTGGGGAGGGATAACATGGTGAGGAGGAAGGAGTGAGGCATTATGAGGAGAGGAGGAAGAGGTATTGTTAGAGTAGAGAGTGAAATTTGTTAACTGAGAGGACAGGGAAAGGGGTGAGGGGCAAGTAAAATGTTCAAAATTATTATTGTTATAGCAGCTGAAAATTCTGGCAAGGAATTCTACTGTATCGCTACTGAATTCTGACTGTAAAAACTGCTTTGAGACTGCTGTAACTGCAATATAAGGATAAAATATTATTGAATGGTTCATCAATTATTTTAATGCGGATGATGCCCCCATAAGCTGTTAGCTTGTGCGTGGTTAATGGAAAGCTCGTTGGTGATTTTATGAGATGATAAACGTCCACGTCTGCCTCCGGGATTCGGACCAACGACCAGGTATAACGCTGGCAGACTCTCTAGACATAACTTGAGAATGAACTTCACTCTGATATTGATTTCACCCTAAAGTGAACATTATCAATTTTCGAATGTAGAACCGGTTTCAATTTGAGCTAAGTTGAAAATTCGATGAGAATGGTCACAATATCTCTGAAATAAGTCATAAGTCCAAGACGATAATTCAGTAATGCATTCATTTTATCTAATTTTTCATATGTTGTATTATAATTGAGTCTTCAACAAAGAACATCATTCAAAATTATACAAATTATTTTGCGAGTTTTTGGCTCAACATGATTTTGCGATATAAGGAAAACAAGGATACTAAGGAAAATGACTGAGATTTTTATTGGGAGCTGGACTTGGAACTTCAGTGAAGTTCCATTCAATCAGAGTAGACGTATACAATGAGTCACGTAAGTAATTGCAACAAGGAATCATCGTGCTTCCTGTGTTGAGATGATGTGATGTTGCAATTAATATTATTAGGATGTAGGCCCACTGCATTTATATACCGAAATTGCATTTATATACTGGAAGATATTATTCTTTCTGCGTAGATAAAGTTAAAGATTTGAAAAGTTAAGTTGAAGATATAAGTTAAATAACTATTTTGAACTGTGAAAGATATTTAACTGAGAGATTTTATTTTAAGCATTCAATAAAAAAGAAAAGATTTCAACTGAAAGCATTTATTTACCGAAAGATATTTATATATCAAAAGTGATAAATTATATTCATATTATCGTTTCGAATGAAGCGACTTGAAACCACTTATTGAACGAAAAATTGAGAACTAGTTTGGATCCTTATACCTCAATCAATTATGTTTGGGATCATTTATCGCATCACTATCTTTCTATTTAGAAACCAATTTCCCTACTTCTAAATCAATCAGGCCAAGAAAAAAAGGATTAATTTCCTTCAAATTAATCATGGGTAAGAGTGTTGAACCAAAACCTGAAAAATATTCAAAACTGCAAATACAACCAATCTTTACGGTAGTAAAGCATCGCATATTTTTCCAATTTTTTCGATACACTGAAATAGTGTTCGATTCTTCGTGTAACGGCAGCCATCTTTTTCATCTATGCTACACCATTTTTCGTATTTTTCTCACAAAGCTGGAGCAATTTTTTTTGCGCACATTCATCCTCGCTACCTTCCTACTTCATTTTCTTTTTCTTCTTCATTTTCTTCTTCACCTTCTTCCTCGACAGCAACAAACAAGGACTGGGAAGTTGGTGCATACAGAACAGAGTGTAACATTTATTTGCTCACGTTTGATCGCTTCTTTCTATTTTCACTCTTCAGCTTTACATGTTCAGCTCAACAGTCAAGTCTCCTTTTTTTGGGTTTTCTTTCATTTCTTCCTCTTCCTTCTCACCCACCCCTTCAAATGTCTCTTCCTTCCTTCCGTGCACTCAGCTTCCTTTCTCTATTTTCTTGCTTTCTCATTCTTTCACATTCTTTTTTTCGCTCTCACGCAGCCTCTTTCTGTTCTCAGCTCTTCTTACTTCATGTGGGGTATGGATTGTCTTGGACCCTTGAAGAATAGATTTTGACAAATAAGGATATTCTGCAGGTTCATATGCAATATTGACTCGGAACAATATTGATTATAGATTGATACAATTCAATGATAGATGCAATATAAAGATTGAGATGGCTTGCGATGGAATGAGGCTAGTCATCAGGACAAGTGGGACCTTTTCGTAAGGAATTCCTCAACTACTTTAGAAGTGACGAATAAAAATAATGACCTGATGCTACTTTATCAAATGAAAAATATATATTCATCAATGACCTGAACCTAGGGATGTCAATTCCGGGATCCCATTTTTGATATCTAACAATCCCGGGATCCTTCAGCGTCAATCCCGGGATTTTCGGGATTAGAAAACCTGAAAATATTGTGAATCGTATTTTCCAAAAACAATAATTCAATATAGAATTCATTTTCGTTTTGGATAGTTAATTTATTGTTCTAAGTTGTCACGTTATTTCTTTCAATAACGGGCTGCCCTGCTTGGCTGCAGTCGAGAGAGCATGAGTAATAAATTATATTACCCTGGTTGTGGTTCTTAGAATATAAATTATACCAAATTCTTACTGGCTCGCCCAGGAGCTCCCGCAATTCTCTGCTCTTGCCCGTTACTGGCGTCAGCTGCTCCAACAGTTCACAATTTCTGTGACTGATTTGTAGAAATCCGCAAGTATAGATGCGAGAATTTGCGCTGCTACAACTTAAAGCTATAATTTTGAGACTCTTCTGGTCGTATATTATGATACTGGATAATTTATATAAATCTCTGGAACGTATTATTTCCAAAGATTTGACTATCAATGCTGTATATCGCTGTATTAACCAACTTATTCGGTGAAGAATATGGTCAGATGGTAATCTTATTAATACTTCAATACTGGTAACTAGATAGATAAAAATGAGATTGGTCATGCATGGAAGTAGGGAAACAAATAAAGGATACACCATAAAATTTCAAATATGTATATTACACAAAAATCAACGAATAAAAAAATATAGAGCAACAAGCAAAAAACAGTAAAAATAAGAACAACAAATTATATATCAAAAAGAAAATATCACAGATTAGCTCACTGGTTTTTTAGCACGAAACGTTACCATGTGCTTTTAGAATCATTAATCATATGCATTTATTTTATGCAGCTCAGATATCGACTTGCTGCTGCTTGTCAACAAAAATCTCAAATATATCTTCTTTCCAAAATAATAAAATTAATCAATTGATAAATTATAAATCTCAAATATAACAATCTGTATATATCTCAGTATATTTCTCAGGGCTTAAGTTTCGGCCTCTGGTGGAATTAGATGAATCAATTTATCCGGTGAACATGAGCTACATTTATATCTTCATAATTTGCTAATAAATCAATGATTGAGTGAGCATATTTACATAACAACATTAAATTTAAATATTTCTTTAATCTGTGCATCCTTAGACATATGAATTGATACCTCCCTCGTGTTCGCTACCTTTCAGCCTGCCGCTCTGCTCTGCTCCCCACGCCACGCATCAACCAAATGAGTGGTTGACCCACCCGCCACCAGGGTGCGCCTTAGTCGCCGCCACCCGTTCCTGCGTTTCTATTGGCCGAGCACCGCCGGCCAATGGCAGCGCAGGTGAACTCGGGGACTGTGAATAGAAGGGGGCTACTCAGCTACCCTCGATAGCACTTGCTCACTAGCAGCCTTCCACTGAAGAGCCAAAAGAGACCACCAGCCGAGACCACTACCGAGACCAGGAGCAGAGCAGCGAGCAGGCCAATGAGGGAACCACGGTGAGACTAACCACAACCTGAGGTGTCTTCCTTGTCTACTACCCAGCCGATGCCTAGGAGGAACCGAGCCGGCCGCCGAACCCAAAAGAGGAGGGCCCTACGTCGGCTTCGCCAGGTGGAGGAGAGGCTGAGGCTGTACACCGCCGCGCCAGCTGCGCCCCAAGACTTAGCGCCCCAGCCTAACTACTGGCGCGCAGTTCTGGATGCGCGGGTTGGGTGCCAAACCGACATCGGAGTGTGTGCAGCGGAAGCCTACGACCCTGCCTGCCTGGGGTTTGACCGAAGGCCCCTTCTAAACGAGGAAGTGGTCGAGGAGGTCCTCCCGGTGGAGATTCGGCACGACCTCTGGCTAGTAGATCACCCGGTCAGCCCTCTCCGTAGCCCGGGTAAACCAGAGTGGAGACTGCGAACCATTGACTTGGGCCCCTGCCGGCCTGCTCTTGCACCAGACGGACCTGCCCGGGATCCTCGCACAGCGTGGTATCGCGCCAGTTGACGACTACTAAACATCTAGCCTGCCTTGGTCCCTTTTAGGGCCACCAGCAACAATCTTGGTCCCTTTTCAGGGCCACCAGCAACAAACTTGGCCATTTTCAGGGCCACCAAAAGCCATTTTTCCAGACAGTGGTAACAAACCCCTCGCTCGACCCGACTGACTAGCCCAATTGATGAACAAGCCACACCTTCCGCCATATCAGAATCAGATATAGTTCTTAATTACTAAAAATACGTTTTTATACTTTTTAAGACTTGCACAAGTTTGATATCAATTTTAATATCTATACAACCTTTCGACGAGCTAGCTCTTTATATTTTTATTTCACTCGAAGCACTGAGGATGCCCTAAGTTCATATATCTCGATAATTTTCACTCACGTGCTGAAACTCCCAAGATGATGGTGGCGATCCGAATTCCTGTCGTCCTGGATTTTCTGGTGGTTGAAGTCGTCTTCTCCAAGGGAATAAATAAATATCTAAATGACTTACAGCATCACTACATCTTATAAAAAATTAATTAATGAAATTAAGCTTTAACTCTCTCAAACTTACAATTTAACAAAGGGGACTTGTGCTCTATAAGAATTTGGTAGCGTTTCAAGGCGGCGTCTGGCAAGCGAGTGGCTCTGATCCACCCCTTTTTTCTAAAATCATACTCCCGACTTACAAATTTGCATATATTTAAATACTCAGTTACTATGCCATTGAAAAGATAAAATAGTCTGTGCCAATCTGCTAAGTTATTACCTATATCTTAGGTATTATATTTTATAATTACTCGGACCATATCCAATACATAAACTGAGTAGTGATAACTTATAAATTCTCATCATTTATATAAATATCTATAGATGAATTTGAATCGGCTCGTTATTGCCGCCCATCAACTACTGCAATTTGACTGGTTCATCCAAAATTCATGAATGTATTCATGCGCCTACTGAATATCATACTTCCTTAATATTTTCATTTATTTTATGTGTTTTGTACATGCTCATTACATATAATAAATTTTTATGAATTTTTTAAGTCGTTTTTCCATTTACAACAAGTTGCCATGTGGTTACCAAATCCTCTGGTTGAATACTATTTGTTGTAACATATTTCAATTTGGATAGATGATTAAAAATCCCTAGCTGAAATATTTATAGGTCTAAGTGAAGTAATTGGCTAATATCGCCAAAGAGATAACGTAAAGATTAGATAATATCAGACATCCTGGCTAAACTGTACAACAGCCTAAGAGGAATGGGAATAAATTTTGCTAATATATAATATTATATAAAATATTGAAAATTGAGGTTAGGCATAAACATTTAGTGATCGGCGACCTAACGATTGACCGAGCCATACAATGTAGAATCTGACCAAACACCTTGGCAGAAATTTATTGTAGCATAACGGTATGCAATTTGAGGAACTAAAGGTCTCACGTGGCTAATTATTATGATGTATGAAACAAATAATAACCTATAGAAAATTACTTAGCATGTAGAGAGCATATTCAAAAACCCAATGAAAATAATTAAATGTATTAAGGAAGTAGGAGGTTACCGGACACATGAATACTGTAATAATTTGCATGCACCAATCAAATAATGGCAATTGATAGGCGGCAATAGTGAGCCGATTCAAAAATATTTGTATATTGGAAAACAAATAAATAGAATTTGTATGAAATTGTTGTATAGAACCCCTGATGTTCTTTTGGAGTAGAGCCCATGAATTCACATCATTGGATGAGTTTATAGCTGTCTTCCTGGAACAGTATTGGAGCAGAAGTAAACAGTTGGACGTGCTAGCGGATATCATATCATGCGATTTCAACCCTAATTTAGACGGTGCATGTACCACTTTCGTCACTGCCCTACAGTTCAAAAATTCTCAACTGAGCGAGCCCATTGACGAATCGCCATTAGCGAGTATTATTTTAAAGAAGCTACCGTATCAAGTTAGAATGGCACTCGCCACCCAACCCATTACTGATTGCAAACAACTGATAAATCATCTATATGGCATACAGTCTGTGATGGCAATGTCAAACCACCAATCAGACCAAAGGTACACACAGAATCAACACAACTCAAAAAGTAATCAGTATACCAACCAAAACTATGAACTGGTATCATATGATCGCTCCCAATCTGCCCCTCAATTTGAACGCCGCTATGAGCACAAACAAAATAGTAACTGGAATAGTAAAAATTTTCAAAATCGCACAACTAATCATTACACACATCAGAACACTCGCAGGAATTATTATGATGGCCGTGATCGATTAAACTCAAATAATGGATACACTCAGAATAATTACAACAGAAATTACAAACCGCCACCTCAACAAATAAGCACAAATTATACATTAGCACATGCAACAGGATTAAACCAACAAAAAACACAGAACCCAACACCCAACAACCCGCCACCAGATATACAGAAAGCTACAGCTAATAAACCAGGACTATATGATACCCTTGATATAACACCTACAAGCTCCAATGAAACAAACACAGAAAAGCAAGATATTTCAACATCATACACCACCTTCAGAAATGATTTACCGGAAACTTTGTTAGAAGAAACTGAGGAAGAAAGCAGGCTACCCGATATCCAAATGCAGGCATATATCGATATTGAAATATATGGAATGAAGGTTCAAGCATTAGTAGATAGTGGTTCACAATGTAGTCTCATACAAACAGACATATTTCAACGTCTGAAAGAAAAAACAAAATTAGCTACTCTACCGCTAACCAACGTATATGTATCAGGTATCAGTCCAGGATGGCGAATACATATAACTACCCAATGTTTACTGGAAATAAACCTTCAACAACAACGATTCGCTTATACATTTCTTGTCTTACCTGTATCCGGTCTGCACATAATAATAGGTACAGATTTTCTCCAACATTTCCAAGCCTGTTTAAATTTCCAAACCTTGAATTTTCATGCTTTTACCGAACCCGAATCACACGAAGTTATAGTACCACTTGATCTGAAGAAACGCACTGAAGGAATTACGGAGATACACTTCGCTCACTACATGGAAGGCGCACCGAGGATGTGGAGTATCCACGAAATTGAGAATATGGATGTACCAAGTCTAACCACTGAGAACCAGGTACAGATAGGAGACGATATCGAATTGACCCATCTACCAGGAAAGAAAAATCAGACCGCTGACTTTCTATCCAGAGAAATAGATGCTACATATTGTCAAGACACCAACTTGAAATGTTTCGCCGTAAAGAGTGGAGAAAGCATACCATATCCCCCCAATATCCAACCGCGAATTCACACTGCCATATTAACCCCTAAAAAAATCCGCATCGCCCAATACGAAGACCCAAGACCGTCCCGGATCTGCGAATTGATGGAAGAAGGAGCTACTGAACCGCCCGATTACCTGCGACAGTACACCTGCTACAAAGGATTTATGTTCCACCGACCAGCTAAAAATACTTACGACTGGCGCCTAATAATCCCCGCTAATATGTAAACAGATTTGATAAAAGAAGCTCACGAATGTATTGGACATTTTGGAACTATGAAGACCCTCCACCTACTAAAAGAAAGCTGTTATTCTAAAAGCATGCATAAAAAAGTGGCCAGAATAATGAAAGCTTGCGATATATGCCAGAAAGCCAAATACCCACGATACCATATCAGAGGCAAAATGAATCCCATTCTCCCTAGTGCACCATTAGAATTGATATCAGCGGATATATATGGTCCATTACCCATGGCACAATACATTAAGAAATACATATTCGTGCTTACATGTGTTTTTTCAAAATACACAATGCTATTCCCCATAGGTAAATTGACCGGAGAAGTTTTGGCCCGATGCATAATGGAAAGATGGACAAATGAAGTAGGAAAGCCTAAACGAATCCTATCCGACAATGCAACCTATTTTTGTAGCAAGCAGTGAAAAGGAATACTTAACCTGGCTAATATTAAATGGTCAAGGACATCACTTTACAACCCCAGCGCTAATCCAGTGGAGCGACGTATGGCAGAGATCTCTTGTTTTATGCGGACTTACTGTAACAAAAAACACCAACAATGGGTTAGATATATACCATTTTTAGAAGAGTGTTATAATAATAGTCTAAATGAAAGCACTGGTCATACACCTTACGAAATCATGTTCGGTAAAAGAAACACTAAATTTATCGAAAAATTAATTGATTTCTCAAGCTCAGAGGTAAACAAACCAACAAATTCTAATTCCCATCATCTAGTCAGATTGGAGCTAGAACAAATGGCAAGTAGTAGAAAGAGATTTCACGACCGAGCATACAAAATATTTTCGTATAAGATTGGAGATGAAGTTTTAGTAAAGAGCCACAGATTATCAAATGCTTTGGAGAAAGTAACCCGTAAATTCTTTTTAATTTTTTCAGGGCCATTCACTATCATAGCCATATCGCATCACAACACAGTCCAGTTGCAAGAGAATGAAAATACGCACATTGTATGGTGGGAAAATGTAGCCAATAATAAACCATATCATAGAATTTGAAATAAATATGATGAGTGATCAAGAGAAAACGTCATTATCAGAAGAATTACTGACCTATCATGATAAATTTAATCTTAGTATAGACCGCATGGCAACAATCCGACGTTTTCATTCCTTCCAACTGTCCGAAGCCTGCAACAAGCAAAAGAATAACTTTTAAGTATGTAATTTAATAATCTACACCATATAAAATAAGACACAGAGAATAAATTTTTGTATAGAACCCCTGATGTTCTTTTGGAGTAGAGCCCATGAATTCACATCATTGGATGAGTTTATAGCTGTCTTCCTGGAACAGTATTGGAGCAGAAGTAAACAGTTGGACGTGCTAGCGGATATCATATCATGCGATTTCAACCCTAATTTAGACGGTGCATGTACCACTTTCGTCACTGCCCTACAGTTCAAAAATTCTCAACTGAGCGAGCCCATTGACGAATCGGCATTAGCGAGTATTATTTTAAAGAAGCTACCGTATCAAGTTAGAATGGCACTCGCCACCCAACCCATTACTGATTGCAAACAACTGATAAATCATCTATATGGCATACAGTCTGTGATGGCAATGTCAAACCACCAATCAGACCAAAGGTACACACAGAATCAACACAACTCAAAAAGTAATCAGTATACCAACCAAAACTATGAACCGGTATCATATGATCGCTCCCAATCTGCCCCTCAATTTGAACGCCGCTATGAGCACAAACAAAATAGTAACTGGAATAGTAAAAATTTTCAAAATCGCACAACTAATCATTACACACATCAGAACACTCGCAGGAATTATTATGATGGCCGTGATCAATTAAACTCAAATAATGGTTACACTCAGAATAATTACAACAGAAATTACAAACCGCCACCTCAACAAATAAGCACAAATTATACATTAGCACATGCAACAGGATTAAACCAACAAAAAACACAGAACCCAACACCCAACAACCCGCCACCAGATATACAGAAAGCTACAGCTAATAAACCAGGACTATATGATACCATTGATATAACACCTACAAGCTCCAATGAAACAAACACAGAAAAGCAAGATATTTCAACATCATACACCACCTTCAGAAATGATTTACCGGAAACTCTGTTAGAAGAAACTGAGAAAGAAAGCAGGCTACCCGATATCCAAATGCAGGCATATATCGATATTGAAATATATGGAATGAAGGTTCAAGCATTAGTAGATAGTGGTTCACAATGTAGTCTCATACAAACAGACATATTTCAACGTCTAAAAGAAAAAACAAAATTAGCTACTCTACCGCTAACCAACGTATATGTATCAGGTATCAGTCCAGGATGGCGAATACACCATATAAAATAAGACACAGAAATTAAATTGAGTAAATTACCTTAAATGTGAAAAATGTGACAAATAAGGTTAGTTTGTACACAGAGTGGAAGGCTAGAAAAAAAAATGATGTCAATCAAAACTCAACCAACTGGGCAAAGCCACCTGAATCAAACGTAGCCCTAAACATATGATTATGAAAAGAAAAGTATTGTACCCAAAAATGTTATTTATTATTGTTATTTATCGTATCTATCAATGTTAATATATTTATTCATATGTTTTATAATCTATTACCATTAGTTTATGCCATGTTTGTCACTGAAAAACCTCAATTGAATGCTAGTTACCACAAAAGCCAGAAAACCATGTTGCAAAAAAAAGGAAATGTACCTGATATATGGAAAATTATTTATAAATTAAGACCTAGGAATTACAATAAAACATAAGCCCCAGAAAATTCGTACATCGAAGTTATTGTTTGAAAGAAATTGATTATAAGAGAATCTCAAGTGTAATGTATGGAGTTAGGTTGGCGGCCTTGCGAGCGGCAAATTAAAAAATACTGTGTTACAAGTGTTGAAATGAGGAATATGTCTAAGATGTTATATTTATGATATTTTTGTATTGATAAGGAGAATTTGTTATTGTATTTGATAGAGGTCTAAAGGGGGCGCAGCAGATAAGATCTGCGAACTATTTTGAAATTTTGAGAGTATATTTTTGTAGACAAAGTATGGAATATGTCGATGTGTTGAAGGATGGATTTTCATTAAAAACATTGTGATTCTCAAATATTTTGAATTCAAATCCAGGGGTGCGTGTAACATATTTTAATTTGGATGGATAATTAAAAATCCCTAGCTGAAATATTTATAGGTCTAAGTGAAGTAATTGGCTAATATCGCCGAAGAGATAACGTAAAGATTAGATAATATCAGACGTCCTGGCTAAACTGTACAACAGCCTAAGAGGAATGGAAATGAATTTTGCTAATATATAATATTATATAAAATATTGAAAATTGAGGTTAGGCATAAACATTTAGTGATCGGCGACCTAACGATCGACCGAGCCATACAACGTAGAATCTGACCAAACACCTTGGCAGAAATTTATTGTGGCAAAACGGTATGCAATTTGAGGAACTAAAGGTCTCATGTGGCTAATTATTATGATGTATGAAACAAATAATAACCTATAGAAAATTACTTAGCATGTAGAGAGCATATTTAAAAACCCAATAAAAATAATTAAATGTATTAAGGAAGTAGGAGGTTACCAGGCGCATGAATACTGCAATAATTTGCATGCACCAATCAAATAATGGCAATTGATAGGCGGCAATAGTGAGCCGATTCAAAAATATTTGTATATATTTCTACAAATAAATAGAATTTGTATAAAATTGTTGTATAGTCTATGTTTTGGATATGGCCCGAAGGCAAAGAAATTATTATATATATAACATGAGTAATAGTTTAATATTTTGGCACGGTCTATTTGAGCCTCGAATGGCGGAGGACTAGAATATTCAAATTTTATGCAAATTTGAAAATCGGAAATGAGATTTGTAAAATTGAGAAACAAGAACGACACTCGCCTGCCAAATGCCACCATGAGAGGTCACTAAAGATTATAGAGCGTAATACCTTGCTATATCTTGTAATAATTTAAAGTTAAATTGAATTACTAAATTTCTTAAAAGACTTTGTGATGCTCTTATAAAGCAAAAGTCATTTTTAAATAATTTTGTAACCCCTTGGAAGAGACGACTCTGGCTACAATAATCCAGGACCACCAGTTTTGGATCGACATCAGCAGCTGATAAGAAAATTCCGACACGTGAGTGGAAAATATTGAAATAGTGATAGGGCGCCCTCAGTGCTTCGAAATTACATAAAAATCAAAGCTAGCTCGTCAAAAGGGTTTTCTTATAAATTAAGAATTTGGTAAAAAATACTTGCGCAAGTAAATGTAGTATTAAAGGTATTTTATTAGAAAAGTAACGAATCAATTCATATATTGGAAGATCTATAAATCAAAGAAGCATAAAATCTAGGCTGGTAATACATATTCATATGGTCATCAATTTCTGCAATATAATTTGCGATAGTTTGTTGTAGCTCTGATTCACTAGATGAATTGCTCTATTCATTCCTTCAGGTGCCGAATCTCGCACCCTGAGATAAAATATATATTTATTACAAAGAAATCTATTAGATACTATAGAATTTAATATATATATATATATATTTGGATTATTAGTTGTCAATATTTATCAAGTTGATTTTTAGAATTTAGTTTCAATGGAATTGTTCAAGTCGACAGGCATTAGCAAGCTGATATCGCAGCTACATGCAAATAGATGCATATGATCATGAAATAAAAGCACATGGTAACGTTTCGTGCTGTAGAATTTAGAGAATAGTATTTAGCCTGTGATATTTTATTGATTTCGATTATTGTTCTATTTTATATTATATATTTTTTGTCGCTTCATATATTTTTTGCTCTGATTTTTTTTTTGCAATATTTGTTAATATATGTATCAAATTGTTTATGGTTTGCGATTTATTTTTCATTCCTCAATACTATAGGATAAGTACCATATATATATTTTTTAATGAATTATCAGAATTATTGTGGAAGCTCATATCTGAGCCTATAAAGATATTTATGAGACTGTATCCTATTAAAAACCACGACCTAATTTTTATAATTATTAAAATATTTCATGCTCTACCGACTGATGCCAAGCAAGAGGCTAATCGTTATTTAACTATAAAAAATACGTGACATTGTTTATAACAAAAATTTGCCAAGGTGTCTGGCTAGATTTCAAATTACACGGCTTGATCGATTATTAGGTTGCCGACCAGTAGGTATTATAGCCTAACCTCAAAATTCCAATATTTTATATAATATAATAAATAAAATTCTTTTCTATTTGGCTGTTCAAAAAGTAGCCATGATACCCGTTATTATCTAATCTTTCACTTGTTGCTATCGCACCCGGCAATAATAGAGCAGCTGTATGCTCAAGACCTATAAAATCTGTTCATTTAGCGATTTCGCTTGCTCATCCAAATTCAATTCATTACAAAGTATTTGACTTATTTATTCTACAGTAAAGCCTACAGTTGCATAAATACATGATATACTGTACTCTGTTATGGCTAAATAGCATTAGCATTATCGGTTTGTATTATTCGCAGAATGGTTGTTGATCGGTTGTTATGTCTCTAGGTTCGTTTCTGTTCAAACAGCACCACTATTACCAGTCTAGACCAGTGAGTATAGAATGTGATTATATTATATTAATTACATTAACTACATTCTATACTCACTGGTCTAGACGGCGAAATATTTGCAAAAGTGCTGATGTAATTTCCTTGAAATGCACTCAGAACTCTCTTCTCTTTCTCTAACTTAAGTAGAATATTATCTAGTTGAAGAGAATATAGTTGGGTCTACGAAATTTCATTTAGTAGAGTAGTGGTTCAGCTTCCGTATTTTTTGGTCAGTATGGCGTTACGGTCTTAATTCAAGTGATATTAATTCAATTTACAGTATTTGAAATGATAAAAGAGTTTGAACTCTATCTCATCCTGATGTAGGATAGAAATGCCTTTGTTACACATTAAAAAGACTCTGCTGAGTCATCTTGCTTTCCTCAGTTCTCACTATCATCTAGGATTCAGCAAATTAGAGATACCATTTAAAAAAGTTACTCATAACCTTGGAAACATTTATAGAGATAGAATGTTAGATTTTAATATTATTCCTAAGTATTTTTCCATTTTAATGATATCCTCTCTCTCTATAATGATTCATTTTCATCTCCACACACTGTTACTGAACATGTAATTGAGGAGGAACAATTGAAAAAATGCATGAAACTGATTTTTGCCAATCCCGGGATCAGTCCGGGGGTCCTGGGATTGATATTGGATAATCCTAAAATTCCGGTATTGGAAATCAGTCCCGGGATTGACATCCATACCTGAACCTAATCTATCAAATATTTTTCAATATTATAATCTTAACTTCGATTGTACAGTCTGTCACGTTATTCTTTATATTTTAAATAACGATTAGCCTCCTGCTTGGCATCAGTCGGTAGAGCATGAAATAATTTGATATAATTATAAAAATTAGGTCGTGGTTTTTTAATAGGATACAGTCTCATAAAAATCTTTATAGGCCCAGGTATGAGCTTCCACTATAATTCACTATATATAAACTACTATATATGGTACTTATCCTATAGTGTTGAGGAATTAAATAAATTGCACACCATAAACAATTTGATACATATATTAACAAATATTGCAAAAAATAGATCAAGGTAAAAATATAAAGAGCGATAAAAAATATACAATATAAGAATAGAACAATAATTGAAATCAGTAAAATATCACAGGCTAAATATTATTCTCTAAATTTATAGCACGAAACGTTACCATGTGCTTTTATCTTTTAATCATATGCATCCTTTTGTATGTAGCTGCGATATAAGCTTGCTAATACTTGTCGACTTGGACAATTCTATTAAAAATAGGTTCCTTAAAATCAACTTGATAAATTGGCAACCAATAATCCAGATATATCATTATTAAATTCTCTAGTATCTAATAGATTTCTTTGTAATGAATATATATTTTATCTCAGGGTGCAAGATTCGGCACCTGATGGAATAAGTAGAGCAATTCATCTAGTGAATCAGAGCTACAACAAACTATCGCAAATTATATTGCAAAAATTAAAGATCATATGAATATGTATTAACAGCCTAGATTTTATACTTCTTTGATTTATTAGAATTTCTGAAATGTACTGACTCATTACTCCTCTAATAAAATACTTTTAATACTATATTTACTTGCGCAAGTATTTTTTATAAAAATTCTTAATTTATAAGAAAACCCTTTCGACGAGCTAGCTTTGATTACTATGTAATTTTGAAGCACTGAGGGCGCCCGTCACTAATTCAATATTTCTCACTCATGTGTCGAAATCTTCTTATGAGCCGCTGATGTCGATCCAACTCCTGGTGGTCCTGGACTATGGTAGCCGGAGTCTTCTCTTCCAAGGGGTTACAAATTTATTTAAAAATGAAAATGACTTCTGCTTTATAAGAGCATCACAAAGTCTTATAAGAAATTTAATAATTCAATCTAACTTTAGCTTTTCACAAGTTATAGCAAGGTATTACGCTCTATAATATTCAGGGACCTCTCATGGTGGCATTTGGCAGGCGAGTGATGGTTCTCCTTCCTCAATTTTACAATTCTTATTTCCGACTTTCAAATTTACATAAAATTTGAATATCCTAGTCCTCCGCCATTAAAGGTTCAAATAGACCGTACTAAAATATTAAATTATTACTTATGTTGTATGTTTAATAATTTCTTTGCCTTCGGGCCATATCCATAACATAGACTATATAACAATTTTATATAAATTCTAATCATTTATAGAAATATATAAATATTTTTGAATTGGCATACTATTGCCGCCTATTAACTGCCATTTTGTGATTGGTGCATGCAAATTGTTTCAGTATTCATGCGCTTGGTAACCTCCTATTTCCTGGATACATTTAATTATTTTTATTAGGTTTTTTAAGTATGCCCTCTACATGCTAGTTAATTTTCTATATATTACTATTTGCTTCATGCATCATAATAGTTAGCCACGTGACCTTTTGTTCCTCCAAATTGCATACCGTTTTGCCGCAATAGATTTCTGCCAAGGGGTTTGGTCAGATTCTACGTTGCATGGCTCGGTCGATCGTTAGGTCGCCGATCACTAAATGTTTATGCGTAACCTCAATCTTTAAAATTTTATATAATATTATATATTAGCAAAAAATTATTTCAATTCCTTTTAGGCTATTGTACCGTTTAGCCAGAACAAGCTGATGCTATCTAATCTTTATGTTATCTCTTTGGCGATATTAGCCAGTTACTTTACTCAGACCTATTAGTACTTCAGCTAGGGATTTTTATATCTACCCAAATTTCAAATATGTTACAAGTCAAACTTCGAAAATAATCAAGATGTAAAAAGGAAATCGAATACTAACGTGAGATGAACTTTGGACTATCCCTTTAGAAGTGATAATATCAATGTTTTTCAGTTCAAAATGAATCACTACTGAAGATTCAGAAGGATTTTCTCACATAATATATTAGCCATATTCAAAAAGAAGTATTTGAAAATAATAATAATTCGAAAGTAGTGTGTAATTGGGAATAATGCTGTATCATCCTATTTCCTTATTTTTGGATTGAATTATTGAGTTTTCTAGGCAGATCTTTGACGAATGAAAGTTCTTTGATCAAATCCACTTGCTTGCAGTGATAAACTGTCAATTATTTCTGTTCCTCTGTTTATTGTTTCATTCTAGTATAATCGAGATAAATACCTGATAACTTGATTCTCTATCTATTTATTCCCTGTAGTATTCCATCTAGAATGTGAACATTACAACATGACATTCATCAATCAATGCTGTAATTCAATGTGTATTTATGAAGAGTGCCTGTTGCAACGTGGGAGCTTTAATAGCCTCGATATGCAACAGATTAGGAATTCATCTTGTTTCAAGAAGACAGCTTTTCTATATATCAATTATTGTGAAACTGTAATGTATTTTTGTTGTAACATTGTCATAGATAAAATATATCTTGAAACAAGAAACGTCCAAAGCGTTTACACGGGATCAAACTATTCGGGTTTCAATGTCATGTTCTGCTCGAAAAACATCGTCGTAACCGCGAGGCTTTCGGAGAGAAAATAAAACCACCTCTAACGATATTATATGAACAGCATGTCAATGTGAAAGCTCCCCTTGAACGCAATGTAAATGTTTTTGCAACAACCGCCACTGGAAAATTTCCCAAATTCTTTGAATTCCTGATAACGTGGTCCGGAAAGCAATACCTTTTCGCATTATTATTATTGTTGTTGAAAGAGTAGCCAACAGCTAAAACAAAATGGCGGATATGTAGTCTCGTGGTCAGCACAGAGTATTGCATTCCTGTAAGTATGTGTTAGGGAAAAAAGCAGAGAACATTATTATTGAATAGTTTTTTCTTCTCGAATAAGTGTGGAGGTAATACACTTATCCGAGTAAAGCTTCCTATAATTCTATGATTGTTATCAATTCTGATAAATTAGATTTGACATTTCAGTAAGGATTGTCAGTTGCATCTAGGAAATAAATAAAATATGTTTTTTTAATAATTCTTTCTTTGCCCTTGATTCCATCTTTCTCCGCATTACACAACCATCTGGATATTTTCCTTCATTTCCTTCTCCTCCCTCTGGTCCACCACCTCTTCCTTCGCCGACTTCTCCTCCTTGTCCTTCACACAACCATCTTCCAGATTTTTTTCTTCCTTTTCATTCTTCTTCTCTTCACTCACTCCACCTCCTTCCACTCCTTCAACAACAATCACTTCTTCTTCATCCTTTTCCTTCCTCATATTTCCCTCTTCTTTTTTCATCAACTCCTCCCATCACCACCACCAGCTCCCTTTTCCTCCTTCTCCTATTCATCTTCTTACTGCTCCTCCATTCCCTTCTTCCCCTTAAAACCTGCTTTCTTCTCTCCCTCTATTCCTCAACAACTTAGTTTTCTCTTGGTCTTCTTCTTTCTCTCCTAGAGTCCTTCTTTCCACCTTCCTCATTACCTACCTCATATTCTCTTCCCCTTCCTCATCAACCACAACCCACCCTCTCTCGATTCCCTCCCTCCTACTTCTCCACTCTCCACAGTAAGCAATTAGTCTTCTAGAACGGGTGGTTGTGTTCAGTAATGTGGAGTAGGGAGAGGTGCTAATTGTGATGGGATAGGGTGAGGGGTGTTTAAGATAAGAGTACGCGCCCTCCGTTAAAAAAGGCAATCTTTCAGTTCTGAACTGAACAGAGCTGTATGGGTGTCAGTGTAGCAGTGTTAAAGTTTTAATGTATTGGTGCGTTAGTGTCCTAGTGCCTCAGTGTTGGTGGCCTCTAGTTAACGGTCATTTGATAATGGAACAGCTCCGTAAATTATAATTAGCCGGGTAAAGCAAGCTATTATTTTCCAAGCCAGACAAAAAACATTAGTAAGTCTAATGAGGCGTCGTGTATGTTTTATTAATCATGGTAACCCCTCACCTCACTTTCCAACATATCATATTGTTCCAATGTTTTTTCGAGAAACATGTTGAACTTCTCCACAAAAGAGGATACTGTGGCTCACCTAGTTCAATGCACTGAACAAACGACTTAAGAGAAAAAACTTGTTTCTAGTTCAATGCTCTGTACTTTGAATGAAAACTGTAAAATACAAGAGAAACATCAACTTTTTAATTACGAACTGCTTGAATTTCATAAACGTACATTAACCGCACAGTAACTTGAGCAGGAACTAGGATAATACAATATTTTCCATTGTAACTCGAAAAATTGATACTGAAGCTGATACCTGATCTCAATTTGATAGCTTATGAACTGATGAAGCTCAAAAAGAGAAGAGAGAAGCAGTTCACTAGAGAAGTAGTACATAGCTCTTGTTTAGTATGGTAAGAGAGTGTTGATTCTCTGTCCTGTATTCAATTGAATTTATTCATTTATTTAATCCTCACGAATTACACAATTGATAGAAAATTACCACAGAAAATAGTAAAATACTTATACTTTATAGTATATAAAAATACTTGAATTGACAGTGAGCTTGAAAGTTCACATCATCGAAGAGGGTACCGGTGAGTTGACTGTGTATTCTACTCTCCCCCTACCAATTAATTGGATTGTATTTTCAACATTGGAACAAAATATGATATTGAACTTGAAAGTAAATTATTTTTAGGGAATGAACAAACAACCAAGTTTATTTTCTTCTAAGTGACACTGCATTATAAACCCATTAGCAACTGCAGTGTCACATTTAGAGGCAAGTTGATATTGGACTTGGTAGGCCTAAAGATTGGTAGGTCTATCCTATTGAATGAGCGAATATAATTTTTATGAAAATGCATTGATCGTAATCATTGGTGGGTGGATTTTCACATTATGCAATGAATTGACTCTCCTATGATTCAGCTTAGGGCCATTTCTTTAGCATTTTAGGCAATATGGATTTGATCCAATAATGATATGGTTTAAATCTATCAACGTCTCAGATTTCTAATCGGATCCATCTATTAATATATTTTGAAATAGATCTCTGCATAATAAAGTCGAAATTAAACTTCCAAATGAGGAATATGACCAAAATTTTTATCACTGTAACACCGGTCAACAAGCGGTCATCGAATCAAGTGGAGTAAACTTATAGCAGTGAACTGTATCTGAGTGGGAGAGTCAGATCACAAAGTCATAAAAAGTCTTAAGAGGTGCTTTAAACTTGAGATTCAATCTCAATTTTTCGGTTGGAAATTTAGGAGTGATCTGCTAAGATTAAGCTTGTTTCTGAGCTTAAAAGTATGGTAGGCCCTTAAATACTTCACTCACATTGTAAGGTTGACATTAGAGTAGAGAGTAAGAAGAACGAAAAGAAGTAGGAGAAGGAAAAGAAGAAGGGGAAAGGTGAAAGCAGAAGCAGTTCTAAGAGTATTCAAGAATAAGATCTTTGTGAATGGATTTATTACCTCCATTAGCAACGCATGCTCTCTTTTCCTCTTCTCAGCTATCTCATGCAATCTCTCTCTCACTCATACTCTCTCTGACTCCCTCTTTTCTCAATACTCTTTTTAACTTTCTCTCTCTCACTTTCTCTCTGAGCTTAAAAGCTGCTTTCGCTAGCAATTCCAACAAACCGTTTATTATTTTTGTGAGGTAGAGATGCTGTCTGAAAAGTAAGCCTATCGCTTCCCTTATAATGTACTACGAGAAGTTGTAGAGGATGATTCTGAAGTAAACGGAAGTCTCTTCAAACATGATACTTTATGCCTTATAATGGAATATTTGTTTTACAGGTGAAGATGTTTAGAATGAAGTGAAAGAGTAATTAAAATATTTGTGAAAAATGGTGTCAAAAGTGTTTATAGTTTGAGTTTCTTTTCACGTTTCAAAATTTTTAATTATTATAATACAGTATTTTTCAGTTATTAGTGATGATTTAGTGAAGTATTCTTATTTAATTTGGTTTTCAACTTTCCTAAATTCTAAATTCCTAGTTTATACATATTTTGGACTCAAAATTGGACAAAAATCGTGAAGTGTTAACATAACCTATTTTTTGGAAAATTTCTATCTAAATTTGGGAAAGAAACAGTTTTGGGCTTTAAGCCTGTTGTTCCTTTGCCAATCATTCATAGTTGAGAATGACATTGTAGCAAATGTATCAATGTATAAATGTATAAATGTAAATGTATAAAAAAGTTAGAGGTTGATCAATCAATCGAGTTGTTGGTCAGCTGGTTGATGAGAGATGAGCACATCTAAAGCTTTAGGTGGGCTCCGAAACATCGGGAAGCGACTTTCATATTCAGATTCATAATAATGTAATATTGAAGAGTTAACTCTACAAGTGGTCACTCTCCTATTGGACGTCATAGACGCATTCAATACTCATATGCACTCCCCACATGTCTATCCAAATATATTCCCCAATAATTATAAACTTCTATATTCATCTGAATACAAGTAGTATTCTTCAGGTTCTTTTCTTGCATATTTCTCCTACAATTTCTGCTTCTGCATATCCTAGAAGTCTTCACAAATTATCATGTGCAATTCTTGGCGAAGACCTTCCATTCAGAACTCAATTTTTGACATTCTATAACATATTCTCAGCAGCCGCATCGTGAGATGACAGTGAAGCGTGCTCTACAAAATGAATTTCAACGGATCATGAAGTTGGCAACTTTTGGCAAGAGGCACAGTTGTTAGATGAACTTGTTGCGGACTGATAAACAAAGTTGTCTATTCTGTGTGTTTATTTTGATACTGATTATGAGCGAAATGACAAGAAAGTTATCATTTGAGGCGAAGTTGTCTTGGTGCCGCATTCCCTAATTTATTGGGGTCTTAGTCGCGTCACTACCTCCTCCTCCTTTCTCATTACTCAATCAATTGCTCATGCTCTTCATCATCTTCTTCTTCTTCTTCTTCTTCTTCTTCTTCTTCTTCTTCTTCTTCTTCTTCTTCTTCTTCTCTTCT